>NW_028301608.1:94652196-94955227 GCF_987345545.1 Pholcus phalangioides | reverse complement strand
TGCTCATTTCCGCCACCTAAAAATTCTTGATCATATTTACTTCCAGAAATACGTAGAGGGTATGCGAACCCTGTGAGCAAAAGGCATGAGTACGCCTAGAAACGAGTAATGTCAGATCTCTATGTGCTCACCAATACAAATTCGTAAAATGTCTATCTAGATACCCTGCCTCACCCGTGGATTGCGTCATAAATAAATGATTTACTTTACTGACTTCTTCCGCCTTTACTGTACCATTTGTCTACAGACTGTTCTTTTTTGTGCGTGCCCGTGAATAGCCCGTCTCATACTTTTCAAGGTACGCGTAGTACAAGTTGAAAATCACTGCTCTTATGGAATATGTATCTTAGAAACGTAGTCACTATTCATTTAAGCGGCGTCATGACCCCTCAAGTCAATGTTTTTAAAAATGACCAAAAAAATATTTCATTCAATTGAAAATCAAATCCAAAAAAATTCGTATCAATCGATTAATTTTGTTTTTTCAAAAAAAAGTATTATAGAATTATAGAAAGAAAAGAATTATAGTGTAAATGTACGGGTATATAAGAAAAAACACTTTTTGAGCGCAATTTTCTCAGATTGCTGTTTTTGACTTCATTGCAAGATAAAAAAATTATACTGCACTTAAAATTCTGAAATTTAACAGAGATGTTTATCCAACATGTATTAGTAAGATGAATGTTGAACTTGAATATCTGTGAACGGTCGTTAGAACTTTATACATTTTCAAACTATGAAAAAAATTTTAAACTTCAAAAATTTGAATTCATTTTTTAAAAAATACTTTTCATTGATCAATTATGAACTCAGGGGATAGTTTTACCAACAAATGTCAAATAAACATTTCTGAAAAATTTCAGAATGTTTGGTGCTGTTGTGTTATTTTTTTTTTTTTAATCTTATGGATGAACTCAAAACCTGCAATTTCAGAAAATCGAGTTCAAATGTGTTTTGTTTTTTCTTGTATATATTTCCACCATACTATTAATCACCTATTAAAAATCCAGTAAAGGCAGATATACGTTAAGGAAAATCAAAACAGTGCCTCTGACGGTGAATAAAAATTATTAGTAGGACACATGGAATTCAAGCTGTTGTATCAGTTATTGAAATATAGATGGTGGTAACAAGAAGAACACGAAACAAACACATTTCTGGCAACATAAATACGTGGAGGCCATTCATATGTACACACACAAAACTGGCTCCTGCACGTACCGATTCATTAGAAGAATATGTACGAGGTTCGTGTAAGGTTAAAGAGTAGCATCAGTTATTATAAAATGACTAAGAAGACAGAAATGATTCCTGATATTTCAAGTAATTATTTAAATAAAGAATTTGACAGGATATTTTTTTTACCTGATGATATTGTAATACCTTTAGATAGCACTCAAATAGGCCGCTTCGGCTTACAAAGATCCCTGGCACACAACATTCTTTGGCAGGAAAAAAAATGTTTGTTCCTATGTGTTCTATAGATTTCATACAAGTTCATAATCACTCTGTTTTATAAGATCCGATTTATCTGAAGTATAATCCGAGTATTTTGGTGAAAAATGTGAAAACTAGACGAATTATACGATTTAATCAATTGGATTCTAATTATTCATTTCGTACTATTAATTTTGGGAAATTAAAAATAAATATTATTTTTTAACATATTCATCATACCAAATAATTAATAATAACAAATACTAGCTATATTATAACTTTTGACGTTCAATTCACGCATAATTTCTCTCTCTCTTCTTCTTCACTCGCTTCTACTAATACTCTAGCTTAAATACTGAATACGTGATAGCAATAACAGAGTAGAAAAAGCAATAACCGTAAACCATCGAAACGAAACGCTATTTGAACTTAATCATTTTCCTTCGCAATATAGTATTTACTTTGCCCAAAAAGCTATTCGGTGCACTGAAAAATACACGCGTTACTTTTAACGGGATGAAAATATCAAAAGAATTATTCTCCACGAAGCACCTGCGGCTATTGCATATCATGTCAAAAAATAAATACTGCTGTTAAGGATCATTAAATGTAAGCGATCTGTTTGTGCTTAGAACACTTCTTCAGCAGAGTGAAGTATTAGTTCAAATATCGATCGTTTTTCTTTGATTTAAAAAAATAATAACAATATTCTGCATGCGCTGCTTTTATCGCTTTCTGTAAAGGAAAAATTCCAAAAGTTTACGAATAAATTTTGTTACTCATAACAGGGAAATTCGTTTTTTTCCAAGATTTTACGGCATTAATTTTTATTTTTCTTTGATATATTCAAAATGAGTTATTATGATAAATTGATATCAATCCATGAGATATTTGATGCGAATTAAACCTTTCAAATATATTTTTTCGCTGAATTTTCTCAAAATATTTGGGATACCTGTCTTTACTGTGCATCACAGGTACGTAAACCCTGCTCTTAAGGTCATCCTGGTTCATTTCTGGGTTAAGGTACATAGGAAAATCTTTCCTAATATCAATGATTGAAGTTTTGGATTTTTTGCTACTTTAAATGCTAAAATAACAAAATCTCAAAATTAATACACAGATGGGGTAGTGAAAGTGATATAAAAAATAAATTTCCATCCCCGTTAGTTCAACGAATTTTTACTTTTTTTTTGTTACAAAAACATCCCCCTATGCATCATACACTATAACATAATGCTATATGTAATGGTACAATCAGTAAACGCATATTTACCGTGGAAAATATACAAAAGAAAAATGATAGCAGTTCATATAAAAGAAAAAATGTTAATTTTTAAAGAGAAGAAATAAAAAAATATATTAATGAAAAACAAATAAAAAATAATGGAAAAGGAAATAATAATAATGGAAAAGGAAATAATAATAATGAAAAAACATGAAAAAATAATTATTATTAAAAAAAGCAATAACATAAAAATAATAAAAAAGAGAGAAGAAAAAGAAAAATAGCGGAAGGAGTATAAAAAATAATTTCTCCGAATTTAATGGAGTAAATTTCTTTCGATATAATTAAAAAATAGATGCTCGACTTTTACTAATTCACTTTTTGTCAGATTGAGGCCATGTATAATTTTTTAATTTTTGTATGCTCTCCCGATAAAAAATTTTTACTTGCTGCTATTTGTTGCATTTTATTTCTGAGCGTATTTATATTATTATACGATTATCTGATTTCACAGCTGTTTCCATTCTCAATTCCAGGTACGAAAGGCTCTTTTATTCACATTATATGCATAGAATGTATTGAGAAATAAAGGAGTACAATTTTAGTACTCCTTTATTTTTCAATACATTCTATTGATAATCTATTTGTATACAGAACATTATAAAGGAACATTTCAATAAATAAATGTTCAATTCTCACAATTTTTCAACAGGACAGACACCATGCACTGAATAAGAAAAATAGCACTTGTTAAGCCCCACGTCATTGTACTTTTACCAGTAAAGGCTACTGTCGGAAGGAAAACTAGAGCAAAAATGAATCAAGTTAGGGGCCAAAGTAATCGAAGTACGAAGGCGCCAAATGAATAAGTTCAAGTGACAAATTATTTTTCTGTTCCAAGCGAAAAATCCAGTGAAAAAAAAAAGGAAAAATACGAAATAAGAGAGAATAAATTGATGTTCGTAACCAAAAATTTCTTATTTCTTCGCCATTAATTTATTTTTCAATGGAGAGCAAAAGAAACATTTTTATTGAATAGAAATTTTGAAAAGCTTGGAAAAGAATATTTTTGTGTTTTGGGAATTGTAACATTATAACATATATAATTTTCCTATCCGGTTAATCAAATTACCCCAAAAATTTTATATCGAGTTTCTTCGAGAATCTTTACTAAGAACAGAAAAAATATACTGATAATATCATCTTTTCCAAATTACACCAGAAAAATGTGCGAAGAAAAAATTGTCGTTTTGTTGTTAACAGTCATATCAATGTCTATGATCTGTATTTTTATAGTAAAACGCAGCGTAGTATAGTATTTACACCGCGTGTACAAAAAGTTCCCAGACAAAATTTCTAGTCTTTTCATTTCACACAATTTATTAAACGGCATTTTTAAAATGTCAATTAAGCCATTTTTTTCCACCACTGGTCCGTGAAGTGCCAGTCCTCAAAAATTTTTGTCCAATTCATGTAGCCGCTATCTAATTTTAAATTTAACAAATAAAATATTTTCTATATATTAGTTTCTTTTTATACATTTTTATACCGGAGTACTTATAACATTTTTTATTTTTCCTGCATATGTATATTTAGCGGTCCGGTCCTAAAATTGTTTTATTCATTTATTTCATTGTTCGTAAATTATTCATTCTATTTATGTGTTTTTCGCAGGTATCAATTCAATTTTTTTATTCGTGTTATTTTCACTGGTCCGTAATAGAAATTATTTCTCATATAAATAACTTCAACTATTCTCCGCAATTATTTCTCCTATTTATGTATTTTTCACCGGTCCTCAATTTATCTCTTCTTGTTATACATTTTTTTTGCTAGTCTAAAAATGATTAATATTATTCCTCCTATTTATGTATTTTTTGCCTATATTCAAATTTTACTTCTCGTATTCATATATTTTTTCTGGTCCATAAATTGTTATATTATCATTATTTATCCTATTTATTCGTTCACAAATTATTTCTCTCATCAATTTATATTTGTCATTCCACAAATTATTACTCGTATCTATGTATTTTCTTGTTGTGTGTGTGATACTGAAATTATTTGTCCTATAATATATTTTTTGCTGGTCCGCAAATTATTATTATAATCTCTCCCCGCCCGTTTCTCTCATATATGTCTTTCTTTCGGGTCAGCAAATTGTTTTTCCCATTTCTACCGGTCCGTGGAATTTTAACCAACTATTTCCCCCTTTCCGCAGATGTAAGCATCAAAATTATCAGTTTTGTTTAATGCATTCCGTGGAATGTAACTGTCGGCCATTGTTCACAAAATTAAAAGAAAAATTAAGAAATACCAAATAAATAAAAATAAATTTCTTGAAATTAAAAAAAAATCATTATCGTCATGTATTCCGAGTTCCGAGCACGTATTTCTAACTCTTTCAATATTAGATTTAACGTATTTTTTATACATATTAATACGTGCTTGAAGCTTTGGACTATGTTAAGTTGTTTTCACTTTGTTTAACTTATATTGCGGTGAAACCATTGGCTCGACGGTTTTTTTTTTTTATTTTCCTCCTTCGTCCTCTTCGAAATACGATGTTTTTTACAAAGCTTAATTCCTTATAACAAATGAATTTTTAATGCATGCAATCACCTAACTTCAACTTTCACGTGTACTTTTCTAGTACTTTTCTAATTTATCGTAATATTTCGTGGACCCGCTTTAAGGAAGAGTCGTAATTAATTCATGTGTTTCAAAAATAAATTTCATTGCTTTTTTCTGCGTTATTTTTGTTGTCATTGCAGTTCTTTTGACACCCTTTATTGGTCACATTGTCCCAAATCTACTCAACCTGCTTTCTATGAAAAATAAATAAAAGTAGGGTGGGCAAAGTCGCCAATTATGCCGGATGACTTTGCCCACCTTGTTTTTTATTTTATTTTTTTCATAAAAAGCAGGGGGTGGCCCATTGAAATAAGAACTAGAAACCATGAACTAAGCTCAAACTTTTATTTTTAATCCTTAACCAATGGGTTGAATGGAAATGTTTAATTTAAATTTTAACAAATGGCAAAATCACCCCAGTTGACGGTACTACATAAATTTTGAGCTGACTGCTATAAACGATACAAACTCAATAAAAATATTCTAAATTTTTTTAATGAATAATTAAGTAATAATTAATATTTAATCATCTTATTTAGTAAACTTTCTCCCAAATAGCTTTTCTTTCATATTTCATTCATATTATCATTTTTATGTAATTTTTTTCTGAAAAGTTAAATAATAGTGTTTTAATATATAATGGGTTAACATCCTAATTCACTGCGACAACAATATTCAGGCGAATAGTCTAAAAAAAATACCATTAGATACATAATAAAATTTATATTCTTTATTTTAATAAAAGCTGGAGATTTTTCTTTTTGTATGAGCTCATATTTAATCAATATCCAATATCATAATCCAATTTAATTCATAAATTCCGTTCCCTTTATGAAATTCATTAAATAATTCACCCTATTTTTCCATAATAATTTAGTTTTTCTGCGGCTTAAAAACGAAGACATGAGTAGAAAAAACGTATACGTTTAGTAAAATTATACTGTTTTTCGACATAATCCACTCCTCCAATGATGATGATGATCCAAATCTCCCTTGAGAATCGAGGAAGCGTTTTCTAAAACAGAAACTCAAACAAAAAAGTTTTCAAAAAGTTTCATCATTCACTGTCTCTCTCTCTCTCGCTCGCTCTCTTTTGCTTGAAATCATTCCAATATGCATGAGTAAAACATTTCTGTTACTGTATATATCAGAAAAGGATTTTTAGGTAGCGTATTATCATACAACAGAATGTAAATTTATTCGTTTGTGTTGAAAGAAAGACATAAAGAAAGGCAAAAAATTACAATCCCCACCAACAACTGATGCAAAATTCATAAAACTGGGGAAACTTGTGATGTTTTATACGTACTTGTTTTAAGCTTGAGTGCATGAGCATGTTTGAATAGGAAGGATAGAAATAATAATAAGAAGAAAAGAATGGAATTGAAGTATATATATAGAGAGAGAGAGTCAGGATTGACACTTTGAGCAAACAAAGATGGCGGTTTGATTCAATTTAGCTTCTCTTTTTAGCTTTCTCTCTCTCATTTTTCCAATCACGAAGTTGAGAAAAAGATAAAACAAAATATGGGTAAAAATGAAAATTTCATGGAAGAAGATCGTTTTTCATTTTTCTCTTTCTTCTTATTTGTGATTTTTCTTCAATAAAGACTTTCGATATATAAGATATGGAGAGAGATTCGAAAAACGCGCTCTCTTACGTTTCACGATAGCCCGAAGAAAGTATCCAATGATTGATGTGTTGCGTGAGTGAATATGCTTTGTATTGTTTGTTGCATCAAATACGGAAAGTAAACGCAAGATGAAGATTCTGGAATTTCAAAAATGCGTATGAGGTCATATGTTTTGTGGAAAACTTGACGTTATGCGCATTCCTGATTCAGCAAAAATCATTCATGCAAAATAGAGTTTATGCAAAATTTCCGTAGAAGATGTATGATGGTAAGATTTTGCTGAACCTCACTTACATATTCCACAAGGAGATGATTGTCTGTTCAAAGTCACACGAATTACGTGTGTGGATAAACTATCCCGTTTTGTTTAGCGCAACGATATCTTCAACAAATAGAAAAATGCTACTTTCGATCCATTCGGTGAAAAAACTTTTGCAATTACAAAAACCTTGATAAGTCGTCATTCACGTTGTTGAGAAATCATGACGGCTAAAACGGAGCGACGACTTGAGCGCAGCTCCATCATTTTTAATGTGCAATACTGTGAAAATTGTATAGACTTGAAGTAATATAATATTTATTAAAATATGAATTCAAATTAGAATATTAATAAAATTTATAGATTACAAAAAAGAAACGAAATTTCTATCTTTTTTTGAGCATTTAATATTTTACTTTTTACGGTAAAATACACGAGTACACTTATGATTTTACCCTAGTAGTTTTTAATTTAGACTAATCATAGCAACTGTTACAATAGTTAGCTTTTCTCTACAACGTAACCTACTGCACATTAGTTTTGGTTGTATATGACATTTATTTTTAAAGTTTCGAGTTCTTCAGTAGTTCATGATACAAATACAAAGTAATATCGAACACAGGACCCAATTTTGACTTGAGGGTTTTCTGGGCAGGAAAAAGCAGATATTAGAAGGCCTCATTTTAGGAAATAATGTCGATTTTTTCAACAAAGATATTTTGTTTAAATTTCAATTCCCAAATTAGTGAATCCCAAATCATTCTCCCATGCAGAAAAACGTCCAGCTCAAACAGTCCCTAAAGTTTTTAGAACTTTTTTTTAGTCGGTAAATGAACTTCCTCACTGTAACTTTCGTCAATTGAGCTGTTCCGTTTTGGTACATAAGACTTTAATGATCACTTTTGAACATATGACAATGCTGTCATCAAGCTCTTTCTTTAAACAGAACCATGGAAATAATATGTTCCTCTATCTCCAACTTTTAGTGACAAGCAAACGAGGGTTTAATAACATTGTTATCTGTAAAAGCTAGAAGGGACCGAAGGAAAAATCACGATTTAGCCGGATTGACGATCTAACGAGGTTTTCACTTTTATCCCTTTCAGACCCGAGCATTCATTTTGTTTTTAATTTTCAAAATTTTTCTTGCACTTTTGATACTAAAAATGCATTGAAAAAAAATGTCACCAAATCTTCATTTTTTCTTCAAATTCTAAATTTTTTTTCTTTGTGGAGAAATAATTCACATCGTTCAATTTTTTTCAACCAAGACGGTTCAAGGTATATATCCATATTCACATACATATTCTTTTCCAGAATTTTATTGTGAAATTTAATGTAATAAATCACACTTTTCCTCGAAGCACTTTCTCCTGGAAGCCATCTCTGAAAGTCTGACTTAAAGTGCTGCCCTCTGATAAAAGCCCACAAAGTTCATATTCACCATATTTCTATCTCAACACTTACGTAGTCCTTTAAGTTGGAAAATAAGAATCAAAGTCCCTTAAGAATCAAAAAAATTCTATAATGAGAAAAGTAACCCACGCATTTGCTGCACCAGAGTCTGAAAGGGTTATAGCGCTTATAGCTTCAGTTAAGGAACCTAAATAACTGAGCGCACTCACCGTCCTCCATCTTGGAGTGGCACACAAAAGTCATCATTGTTTTTTGGTTGGTTTTTTTTCCCTTGCTTAACCGTTTTCTGTACAAAGGCGAGATATATCGGTCCGTAAAAAAAACATTCAAAAACGCACTCTCTTACTCTCTCTCTCACTCGGTCCCTTCTTACTCTCCCTGAAATGATTCATTGGTAACCCCGTGCACAAGACATGTTTTTTTATTTTTTCACTTTACCTCTACCTTATTCTTTTCTCCCTTGTTACAATCAATTTCACGAGTTAAAAAAGTGAGATAATTGAATATATGTAGCGTTGTAAGTCTGTTGCTCTCTGTGACGAGACTTTTCCAGGGGGAGATGGACTCGCGATCGCGCATCGAAGACTGTCTGTCTGTCTATCTATCTAAAACAATGAAATGTCCATTACTTTCCTTCTGTTTCATCGCACTTAGCTGTCATCTCCATCAACTAATTACATAATTTGGATTTGGCTGTCCACGTGGCGATCCCGGAGCTGGTGCAGATATTTCCTGGAAAATAAAGTCAACTGTGATGATTTTCAGTTTCTTGGGAGACATGGTTGTAAAGAGAGTAAAATATCCAAATATCTTCTGAATTTCGACAAAAAAGTATAAATCGGCATCTTTGAGACATGTTAAGGAATGAATGTAATGAGATATCAACGACTGCAATATATGAGATATCCATTGCCATATAGCTGACTTTATTTTCCTGGGAACGTCTGCATCAGCTACGGGATCAGCAAGTGAACAGCCAAATCTAAAATATGTAATTAGTTGATGGAGATGACAGCTAAAAAAAAAGTGCGATGAAATAGAAGGGAAGCAATAGACGTTTCGTTGTTGTTGATAAAGGGTGCTCAGTCTTTTGGAGAGTTCGGCCACTCTTGATCGGTTTGAAAACGTGACGCTGGCCACTTAAGTGATGTGTAAATGTGCCGCTGGTCATTGAAATGATCTGGAACATCTCCCGCAGGTCACTTGTGCGAACTTTAAATGTGCTGCGGATCAACTGAGTGATCCGGGAATGTGCCGTGGATTACTAACGTGGAAAGATGCCACGGACAACTTAATTGAAGTGAGAATACACAGCGGGCCACTTAGGTGACCTCGAACAGCGCCCTATTTCACTTGAGTGATCTGGGAGTGTGCCGCAGGCTACTCAATTCAAATGAAAACGTGCCGTTGGTTACGTCAGTGATGTAGAACTGCACCGTGAGTCACACAAGTGGTCTTCAAATGTGCCATGAGTCACACAAGTGATGCGGAACTGTACCGCGGGTCACTTGAGTCATCTGTAATTTTGCTACGGGACAGTTAAATTATCTGTCAATGTGACACTCAGTTCACTTTTGTTTTTTGCAAAATTATTTTTGAGTTCGCGGACTACTTAAGATCACTTCGAGGGCCACATTTGGCCCGCGGGCTGTGAGTTGAGCAGTTACATCATTCACTATCTTCAGTAAGTGTACCCAAACACATGCCGAAACACATCAGGTCATTTTTCTTTTATCATTTGTCTTTGAAACATTGTTGTTAATTGAAACTTCATGATATTTTGTCATGTGATTATAACCTTACTTGGATTAGAACATAAAGTCTGATTAAATTCACATTGTCATTCATCTACCAATATTTAATAGGTGAAATATTCTTCCAATTTTGTTCGTATCGTGAAAAATAAGAATATTAAGATGATACTGATATTATATTTTGTTGTGCTAAATATCCATACTCGCAGAAAATCAAAAGAAATGTTATATTGTTATTTTTGCTCAATATCTGTATACCTATAAAAACATGACGTAAGGACTTCATCACCAGTTGTTTCTGCGGCGAGCATGATGATGTAAGAAATGGTAACGATACCACAACTCTCTATCGATGGACTTTCTCCCTCCCTCCTCAAGAAATAAAAGCAAATCCGATCAACTTTGCCTTAACGAGACCCGCATGTTTCCTTCCTTATCTTCCATGTTGAGAAACAATTACCAAAACCGTTCTCGGGGGAATATTGTGGCAAACTCTCTTCGTGTTTGCTTGAGAAGTGCAATAAAAGGATAAAATAGCTACTGCAAGAGAGAGAGATTATAGGAATCGGATGCATTTTTTTTCTTACTTTGCTCATAAAACTCATGGTAAGGTTATTTATATGAATGTTTTCTTTGATCAAGCGATATCGCTGGCTAAACACTCAAGCTTTCGATCTTAGTGTGGTTAACGGGGTTTCCTCATTATTATTTTATGAGTGATACGTTTCCGGGAAATACTGTCACTATCCTCCGACTTGCGGCAGCCTGAAAAGAAAGGATCGTGGTGTGTATACCTTTATATTAATCAAAACTCCCTTATAATTACTTCATTGCCTCTTTCCGGAAATCTGGAAGTATTTGATTGTGCGATTGCCCAGGGCAACAATGAAGTTTTTTTTGTCTGCACCGTGAGAATTATGAAATACACGCCATTGAAGTCTGCACTTTCAAAATCTTTGTTATGTCTTAACCCATGCAGCAATCCCGAGATATCTTACTTGATGCGCTTTATGGTGGCAGTCCCGAAATATCTCGGGTTCATAGGATGCTCTTATTATGGCATTGACGAGCCCAGCTGATTCTGTACAGCAGTCTTTCCCTGATAACATTTCTCTCCTCTCCGTCCTGTCAATCAACTCCCAGTGAGCAGAGTCACTTTTTGTTCAAAGTCTGACATTAGAAGGGGAGAGAGAGACTGTGTTTTTCCTTTCCCTTCGAGGTAGAGAGTATAGGGTTATTGTTGTTCAGCGCAAAAATAACAGAAAACGATAGTTTTTCCCCTCTTAATCGTTTTTTTATAATTATTTTATTATTATTATCCGCGCCTCAAGTACCCTCGGAAATGTACTTCTACGTTCAAGGGAAGTACCTCAAGGTTTTTTTACCCCTCTAAGGAAGATTTAAATACCTCTATGAATGGATTGTTGTTGGGATGCAATTAAACTATTTTAATTGATGCGACAATAATTCCCTTCCCTCTCAAACTATAGTCATCCTCTGACATATTTTTCTCATCTCGGTATTTCATGAGCCGCATCTGCAGTTTCTGGAGGGACAACCACAACTAGAAAGATCTGGTACAGTGAGTGGTACCCAAATGTCTTACGGGTATTCTGTCGTTGACGAATCCATTCCGCTCGCGGCCATGGACTGATTTCCTGCGAAAACAGCAATGTAATAAGAAGCTTCGTTCCCTGAACTTGCGAGAATCTTTCCCAGACACTCTGTTGCAGGTATTTGATTTCCTGGAATGAAGGATATGCTGAGAGGCCGCTGAACTTAAAAAATTTAGTGCTCTCCGATGAACTATCTCAGGACGCTGACGCGTATGATTGAATACACAGTTGTTGTATACTACTAACTGTGACGAATACTGCCATAATATTTGAACTACAATTTCATAACTATCATGATTTTTTGTTTTTATCTATATTTTTTCTCATGCTGAGTGCATTACAAAGGGTGTCCTGTATGTCCTCATTCTGCCTTCATCTCATCAACCGTTCGTCGTAAATGCATGGTTCCAATTCAAAAAGTGCTCAAAATATGTCTTCTGAGCCCCACAAAAATATACCCATTCATTTAGCTACAATATTCACTGAGATATTTGAGTTCAAAATCTCAGTGTTTTTGCAATACATGACGCTCGTTTAGAGAGACCTGATGAAGACTGTAATGATAAATAGATACTGATTGGGTAGGCTTTTTGTTTTATTGGAACAAGTACCAAATAAATACTGATAATAAAGAAATAAATAATGATAAATCTATTGAAAAGTAGAAACTGAGAATACGATAACAAATTTGTTTAAATACACGAATCCCGTCAATGTTTTAGTCGATTTCTTCAATTCAAAGCTTCGAGAACATCTAAATAAATATATTACCACAGAGAACTTATGAATATTCAAATTTTAGATAGGTTCAAAAATATCATTAATGAATACCGACGTGATGGGAATTGAGTCTGTATATGTATATTCAGAAATTTCTATCAAAAATTATGTCACTTTTATAGCAATAAGAACAATCGGATCCAATTAAAACTAACATTTTTGAGAAAAGATCTTCGGCAAAATAAATGAATTGCTCTTTTCTTGAATTAATAAACGACGGGTGTTGTTACGAATTCATGAATGTATGGTTGCGAATCCAGGTATTAAGAAAAAAGTTAGACGAAGTACAGTTTTTGAAGATAATTTACAAGTTATGGTACGCCCACTTGGAATTGTTTACCTAGAAGATAGTAAATTCATATTTCACGGGCTTGTTTGTCTATGTACATATTCATAAGATTTGTACACCAATATCTTGACTATGATCAATATTTATGGTAGTTACTTTGTTCATGAATAATATGTACATTTTTCCATACAAATCGTGTTGAAATATTAAATTTTTCATGAAATTTTGTGAATTTTATTCTCTCGATTCACTCTAATTCTCTCGTAAATATATTTGTGATTCAACTCACCGAATAGATTATCATTTCCGATCAGAAATGACATTGCATAAATCATGTTAAAGAATTGTTATAAATACAAAAGCCTGATTACGAATCAAGCATTCGAACAATTGTTTTCTAGAACAATTTCCCGTGTGAATTAACGTTTATATAATATGCAAATGCTATGTTTGTCAGTCGAAAACACAATTATTATACATGGAGAAAACTAATTATTGTAATTCCAGGTGGCATTTATGTGCATTTTGCCATTTCCATCATCGCGCAACATCTTGTACAATGTGTGCTTCATCTTTTTTTTTTTAGGCACACGTCAACATTTTCAATGACATCTATGTGCGTTTAAAATACGTCTAAAACAAAAAAGCGCTGAGTTTTAAATTTTTTGCTTTTCATTTCAATTAATTAATTTATGCTGATTTCGCATTCAAAGAATTTTAACATTTCAATTCCCCCATTCTTTCGAAATATTTGATGAATTCGCGTTCGGAATACATTCCTACCACTTCAACGCATTCAATTATATCTGCAATAAAATAAATATCTGTTGTACGAAGATTCAAATTAATAAATTTATAAATTCCAACATTGGAATTTTTTCCCCATTCTGGAGCTTAACCAAACCCCACGTAACAAAAAGGAAGGGGAAAGGAAAAATATGTATAAAAGAGGAAAAGGTATGACAAATGAGGTAGATGAGAGAGTTTATTTTTTAGAGTATCTATTCACTCTCACCCTACGTATTCTCTTTCACTCTTACATACATATCGTAGAAAGATATATATTCTACATATGTGTGGGAAAAAAACATTAACAGGAGGATATAGAAAGAAAGGGGGAAGAAAAAGCAACTTCAGAGTTGATACGGTTACTATAAGGCTTCGCTATGATGAAGAGAAAGGAAAGAAAACACGGAGAACTTGTTTGAATTTATTCCACTGCCGTTCGGACGTGATATTACGTCCGCGATCGTAAAGGGGTAAATCAGGGAATATTTGATGGCAAAAAATTAAAAATTCTGTTGTTTTTTTCCCCCGCTTCAAGGAAGGCTCTAACAGATTTTTTCTTCCATCGTGTTGTTGATTTGAGAAAATTATTTATTTATTATATTATTAGGAGGCATGACAGTTGGAAGCATTATGGCTATCAAGAATATGTCTATTAATTTTTTTGCAAATTATATTTTTGTCGTAACAATGGAAGAAAAATTATCTATGGCATACAAGCTTAAAATTATGTACGGCTCGATATAGCATACAGAGAAGGGCTCGAAAAATTCGTCAAAAATTGACATGCCAGGTCGGGCATACAACGTAAATGAATAGATGCCCGAATCACAAACACACAATATTTTACATACTTGAAGAATATTATCACGCTAGATTCACAACATTTTCGTATAAATAATCGAAATTTTAACATAAATACAAAATTTGAAATCATACACACTCATCAAAAAAAATTTTTAAATCACTCAAATCACCTATTATAATTTCAGTGCTGTTGGTGTGATGGGCTCAGTTTCACCCATGATTCTTACTTAAGATGGCTAACCAAGCTCCAGCCCGGGATGAACCCTCATTTCTCTTAAAATATATTTATTATAAAGATTACTCAAAATCCTAACCCGAGGGGCCACCGAAGATCCCAGCCTAAGTGGCATTGCGTAAGATTGGTGCAGTGGTAAGATGCTCGTCTTCCACCATGGAGGTTACCATCAGGTTCCACGGGTTCGAGCCTTCGAAAGAACATAGAAACTAAGTTCTTTACCTACTGCGGCGACCACTGATAGATGGCGCCTTCATTTCCCACCTAACTCCATCGATAGGAAATTGCCGAATGACGATAAAACCCGAGTTGATGTAGTTTGCATTAGCGGCCTATTTGGCCAGCTGCAGGATGTGAGTGTCATGGCCACCACTAGCCCCGCAAAATATTAGGTGTCATAAAAATAAATATACTTTATGTTGACTACACATTGCATCATGATTGCCTGAAAACGTTTTTTTGTTAAATTCCCATATGTAGGAAATCTTGCATCACTACCTATAATAACAAATAGGAGCATTTAAATGTTCCCATGGAACGAATCTAATCACTGGCAGGGGTTCAGTCTAACCTATGCTACAGTGTTATAAGTGCATGTGAAAGTTTCCGTAAAAAAATTTCGAACTAGTGAAAAATATTTAATGCTAGATAAAAATAATAAAATAGATAATTTTTTTAATAATAGATGAAAAAAGAAATTTTTGGATAGATAAATAATAAAATGGATAAATTTTAAGAAAAAAGATAAATAGTAATTATGTAATAAATAAATTTCAGAGTAAGACCGGGCTTACGGTATAAAAGTTTAATGAAAGTTATTTTATAAAACTTGACAAATAGAACTAATTCGCCAATATATCTACCGATGCTCTTAGAAAGTAACCGATAAGCGTATTGGTTATATTCGCTCGAATGTAATACGCTTATTGGTTGCATTTTCAAGTTTTATAAAATAACTTGTATCAAACTTTTAGAGTGTAATCCCGGCCTAAGAAAGAATGTTTGGTTGAAACGAAGACTTAAGATAAACAATAATGAAATATAAAAATATCGAATTGATCTAAATTCGATCAAAGCCGTATAGCAGCATATATCGCATTGTCAAGTTTCAAAACAGAAAACAATAGTGACGATGTTCTAAAATTTCTGCTCATAAAAACGAATTTTCAAAATCAAAATTCATATTTGTTAAATTTGATTGGAAATCTTTTGGTGAGATTTCTTCAAAAGAGGCAGCCTTAAACGGTAGTATTGTTGAAAAATGTGCGACACGTGCAAATGTTGGGGAGTAACACGAGTGCATTTTCTGTCATGGATATTGATACAGAGAGGATTATGGGAAAAAGTTTGGGAATACCATATTCTATAGGATTGCGACTAGGAAAGCATATTCACTCGATGGTATAGGAAACGCTTTTTATCCAATACAGCTACTGGTGTTTAACTTCTCAGTTAAAGCGGTTGGACATTTGTAGTCGTGGACAAAAGACTACGTGGTCCAAAAAATGAATGGAAATACCAACATCCTTTAGGCTACGCTCTATTACCTTAGTTTAAATTCACTGCACCTTACTTTACTGTGTTTCCCAAAGTATACACGTTCTAGATTTTCTAGCGCAACCAGATCCTGACCCTGCAACTCCTAAAACCATTTTCTGACATCCCAAATGGTCGATTTCGGTATAGTTTGAAATGTTAGAAATTCGAATAAAATTTGAATACTTGAATAAATTTCACATTGAAATCTATTTTATGATAAATTTAACTAAAGTTATTTACTGCCTGATCTTCAAACGTCACGATACATTCGATTTCGTATTTCAGAGTTGTTCTGAATTTGGGACATTTTTTCCGAAAGATATTGTGTGCGAATTCTGAGATAACAAAAAAACTATTATAATTTTCTATGTATAATCCGCAGATGCGAATTTTGCCACTTTGGAAAAAAAATTGTCACCGTATATTCAGCAGTGACATATAATCCGTGAATGCACATTCATTCAACAGCATGAAATCTTAAGGAGTGAGGAGGGTTATTTGCTGCATTTTTTTCTGTAGAAAAAATGTTGATCTTACTCTACTTAAATGTTTACAATTACCAAATTAGCCTACAATATCATTACACTTATTGGATTACAATATAATTTTAATGATATTCTAAATTTGTTATTTTTGTATGTAGTTCTGGTACTTTCAATGGTTTTGGTGTCCTAAAATGTCATATTGTGACAGACGGGTTGTATCTACGTCAGTAAATGCAAATTTTGTTTTTAATCTATCAACTTCATTTCTCTCTCCGTGTCCAATTATTGCTTTATATTGCATATGTGTAGATTTCTTTTTTCCTCTTGTCATTTATCGGTACCGACAAACATATTAGAGTTATTATTTTTTGGGGCTCACAAGTTAGTTTAGCCCCGAAATATTTTGTGTCTATGTTTTGAATGAAATGAAATTATCTTTTATCACCTTTCATCTATCATTATCTTATTCATCATATTCTTCAGAAGCATTGTAATGCTTGGAAAATTTTCAGACTGATTTTTGCCAAAAATTTCGTGATTGTTTTAGCCATATTCAATTGTTCCTAATTTTGAGCACTTTTAATAATATTGTGCAGAATTGTTACAGAATTGTATAGAATGGTTACAAAATTGTTTTAACTGTAATTTGATGTATTATTTTAAATAAGACTTAATTACTATTTAATCACCAAAAATATCAGGAAAGTAAATATTTATTTTGAATTGTCAATTTTAAAATTTTAAATCTAATTTTGAATAAGATTGGGTCGATGAAATCTCAGTCTTTTGCTCCATTTCATGAATTGATCAGATTTCTTTATTTTGAATCAATTTTTATACAATTTTATTGATGTCATGCTATTTTATCAAGTTCGCAAGCTGTTTTTAATGCATTATTTCGAAAATTTGTAAAATATGAGCATTAGAAATGCGTAAAACTTTATATTTATACTTATACTGATATCGAATAGCATATGCAATCAAATGCTTTGGTAAAAATTTAAAATAAGTAAATTGTTAAGTAGTATTTTTAATGGCATTTCTACTAGAGCATAGTTTTTCACCATATAAAAAAGTATGAAATCCCTTAAATAAGATTCTTAATTACTATTATTTAATTGCCAAAAATATCAGTCCAGTAAATATTTTTAATTGCAAAAAAAAAACACAATAGTCTAAAAATAATATTAATTTTTCACATTTTGTTGAAATACAGCTTAATTCCTTTGAAATTTAAGCAAAAAATTTTATGGATTCTTTAAATATTACATATTCATAGATGTCCTTCAAATGTTTCATGCAAAATGCGTTTGAAAAAATGTTTTTCCCCCCGTTACATATACAAGTCAACGCTCCACAAGTGGTCCGATTTTCCCATTGCCATTCCCGCTACACACACGCGCGCAGGAAAAAAAACCCAATGGTAAGTAGCCTCATACTGTGCGGATGTGTATAATGCAGCTCAGCGTTTTTAATGGGATTCTAACCCAATATCCCAGAGGCAAACTTACAAAGAGGAGTTGCGTTGAGAAAACATGTGGGTCGAAACTGGACGGGAGACAAGAAGAAAAGTCTCTTTTTGAGCTTCAAGGCTACTTATTTTTCCACCCCGACTTCTAGCCCTAACGGAGCCTCGCTTTCGAAGACAAGTTGTCTGCCCTTTTGCTAGTTTTTTCACTTTTTTTTTTCTTTTGACAGAAAAAAAAAAAAATTTGATACATTTCACACGAGATTTTGTTTTCATTTTTTTTAGTGCCGATATCCGAAAAAATAAGTAAAGAATTCGGGATAAAGGAAAAGAAATATGTTCGAAAACCATGAATTACCAGAATAGGATCATTCATTGGCTTCTATCGATACTTTATTGTCGCAAAGAATCTAAAAATAGGACGGAATTTAATTTATTATTCCTTTAAAAGTTTCTTAAGAATAGAGAATAAAGTTTATATTTCATGGATTTTAGAATAACAGATTCAAATTTAAATTTATGACGCAGCCAAAAATAAGTAAATATTTTAATATTATGATTTTCCTCGTTAAAATAAAAAAGACTCAATTAATTATAGCTTTGTGCTTGCATTCGTTTTAAGAAGAGAACTATAGGCTACTGTAGACGAAAATTTTTGTTTAAGAGGTTCACTATGTCGTATTTCAAAAGTATACGAAACAGGATTAAACTTGAACAATTAGCTAAAACTTTTTACAAAGCTCGACAAACTTTGCAAATTCTTAAAACAGTCTGGATACAGTAGTTATCCAGCTTCAACAACGGCCTCAATTACTTTTGGTTACCATAGTCCCGAAACAATCTCTCAATGAGTCATAAAGTGATAAAAAGAAGCAATGATGTTTGCTTCTTTTTGGCAGTTTGTAACTGCAAAGGATTACTAAACGGTTAAGCCACGACAGGGACTTCCAATATACAGAAATACCGGACAGAACCTACTGCACCAAACAGCAACTCTGTCCATATCGCTATATTTCAATTTACTGTCATTAATGAGGTGCATTGGAAATGAAGGCACCATCCACGGCGGTCGCCTCTAGCTCGTTATATACATCGAAAATATCTTATCTATATTCTTCTCTGGGTTTGCACCTGGAACCGTGACGGCAACCTTCACAGTGGTAGACAAGCATCTTACCCCCGCCACTCGAGCGCATAACACCCCCCCCCCAACCGGGTTATTAACCGGACAGCAGTTGGTATATCTGCTAGCATGTGATAATATTCATCGCGAAAATGTTGCCTTTATTTTCTAAGTGAAATTTCTATATCGTGAAAGTGACATGAGAATGAATTTCTGTGTGGGATGGGAATATCATCATAAAAACTGAAAACGCTTTATTTTTCCTTCTTACTGATTGTGTAATGAAGGTGCGAGAAGCAGATGGGTTGTGATGGGGGGGGGGGGGCATGTCAATAGAGGTTTAGCAGTGTAAGAAAATAAACGTTTGGGGGGGGGGGTTGATTTTGACGGTTTGCGTCTGGCAAAGACAGTCTATTACCTTTCCCTACTTCCCATGATGCCGCAACCCCCTCAACCCCGGCTTATATTTCGCATACGAACGCAAGTTTTGTGACGTCACAGTGCGGCTTCTAATTGGCTGCGCTGTCATAACGCAATTTCTTTTACTTCGGATAAATTTTTATTCAATTACATTGATGTCGGGTTATTTTACCATGTGTACATGTTTTTGATACCTTATTAAACTTTATTTGGCGTATATTATGTTGTATTAGCTTATTTATAATAATTACAAATCTTCGAAAATTCGTGGATCTGGTTATGTCAAATCTAGAAGTTTCACTTCTATCACGAGAGATTCTCACGCAGATTTTTTTTTTTTTTTTCATGTGATTCTGCAACAATCTTGCAAATTATTAAATTTAAATGTCCCAAATAAACTTAACCAAACACGAGTAATTTGATCTGGTTTAATTCACGATCTCAATTGGTCGATTGTAAGAAAAATAAAAATTCCCATTCTTTCATTAAACCGAGAACTGAATTCCATGAAATAATTTCAGGATTTTTGTTTTAAATTAGTGAAAAAAATATTTTCTAACCATGCCACATACAAAAATACGCAAAATGTTTTTTTTATGAATGATGTTAATTTATATCGTTTATTATTTTGTGTTTGAACGCTACTAATGAATAATTTCCCTAAGGATAAGCAAAAGAAATCTCGTGTGCCGTGTATTGAATTATGTGTGGTATATTATTTGTATTAATATCATGTGTTATTTACGGATTCTAGAAATTCTTTTAATTTAAGAAAAAAGTGTTATATTTATATGCTACGCAGTAAAAATGTCGGTAAAAAAAAGTCGGTTGTTATGCATACTTACCAATCGTCTTGGTAAATTTGATAAATTTATCACTTTTACTGGCGAATATGCATAATACTTAATCGTTGTTGATAAATTTGATAAATACTAAATAAATTATCAATTTACCGGAGATTATGCATAATACCCCAATCGTCGGTGGTAAGTTTGAAAAAAAATACTGAAAACTTTATTACTTTTACTAGATATAATGCATAATAACCAAATGTCATTGGTAAATTTGATAAGTACTTGAAATTTTTATCGCTTTTATCTGTGATTGCCAATTACACTAGGGTGTTGGTGAATTTGATAGGATTGGTGAATATGAAAAAATAATAATTCCAAATGTGTCCAGTATGTTAGATGAATATAGTAGAACCTCGATATAATGATAACGAATTTTAAGATCATGCTCTGATATAATGATACAATCCATGCGTGAATTATCATGTATAGTATACCATATACAGTGAAACTTGTGTATAACAGTGTATAACGATACTTCTTTAGTCTCGGAGGAATTCCTATTCAATAGAAAATAATGCAAATGCTCAAACTACCTACAACGTTAACCTGTCCATAACAATACGTTTCCTAGATCCTACAATAGCGTTATAGACAGATTTCATTGTAGTACGATTTACCCTGTTTAGCAACGACACGACGCTTGGGTACTATGCATAATCACCGGTAAAAATAACAAATTTAGGGAAATTTATCAAACATACCAAAATGCTTGGCGATTATGCATAACAACAGGATTCATCACATTTTCCGGGTCAC
This sequence comes from Pholcus phalangioides, assembly GCF_987345545.1. Taxonomy (NCBI): domain Eukaryota; kingdom Metazoa; phylum Arthropoda; class Arachnida; order Araneae; family Pholcidae; genus Pholcus; species Pholcus phalangioides. Next base: position 94,933,707 of record NW_028301608.1, on the reverse strand, counting down.
ACATTTATAAACAAATATTCCGAACGAAATCGTTATATGAATAGGAGTCCCGTATTATGAAATTACCACAGGTTTAAGGAACGTATTAACACGTCGGTTTAATGCGTTTAATCTCACAGCTTTCGCTGGATGAAAATTATTCGCCTCGCTGGATCTAGAAATAGCAAGTTAGGCTTATTCCTCATCCGACTATGAGATTAGGATCCAGGGAAGGCTAAATCCCCCCCCCCAATTTATGTAGGAATAACGGTGTATAAACGGATATAACATTAGCTTTATATTCACGAGACATCTAGTTGAAATTAATTAAATGCTCGCAAAATCAGGATATAACTAGTGTTAGATGCTTTTCATAAACTAGTTTCAAGGTTTGATGAATTAAGCGTAAGAGAAACTTCCTAAAGCCTAGCCATGCTTCGATCTCCGTGTTCGCGAGCACAGTGTACGGTGTTTTCATAAACTAAAAAGTCATTAAATTAATTCAAAATTAATTTCTTAGCGGATATTCTTGGAATATAAGTGAAATAATTATGGTGTAAATATTCGTTCAATCACGGATAAAAAGTCACTAAAATGAAGATTAATAAAAAATAGTTTGTTTTTCACCCCCATAAAATAAAAAATATTTATTTTTCAACAGCACTAAATCCAAACACTCGCGTAGCATATGGAGTATTTATCGTTCGAAACTTGTTTGGTGTGTGTGTTTTTCCCCCTGCAATCAACCTTCAAATTCAGTTTCTTAATGTTTAGAGTGTCCACAAACGCATTTTCACTCATATTTCTCTCATTTTTATAATTCAGCGATGAAATTTTATTTTTAAGGTAAATGCATTATTTGCGTAAATACTACGATAAATTAGATAAGATGGAAAAAAATAAAGGTTTACATTGAAGATTTTGAAGTTTGAACAATAATAAATATGTAGATGACCCCTCGTCAAGACGAATTGCTTATAGTCCGGTAGAAAATCACAAACCATAATTTTTGGTGAATACCACTTCATTTTAAAACTTTTAGAACCCACGATAACATCATCGTTCGGTTAAAATGGTGCGTACTGTGCATTCCCAATAGTGTAAAAAAAATTTTTGTAATGTGAATAATATATGTAATTCAAATGCGAACACCCAGCACTGTGAACGGAGGCTCTGTTTGATTATTCCCGTCGCAGTGGAGGCTCTGTGTGTTTTCGCTGTGTGTGTATATTGCATATTCCGTGAAAGGGAAACAAAATTGCCCAGTACTGTGGACGGAGGCTTTGTTTCTTCGTTTCCCGTCACAGTCGAAGCGCTGTATATATTTTGTATGCATTTGTATTTACACCATTCTCAAATCTCTCCCACCTTAACATGCCAACTTCTTACTTGCTCACAAGCCTTTTCCACACTTCTTTTAAAATCCCTGGCTGCGGTCTCCGGTCCTTATGTGCCACTGGGCACACGTGCAATTTTTCTCCCTAGTCATTGGTTTCAGCTATCCATTTTAGTCAAATGGCTTGGACGTTGCATTGAGTTGATGGCTGTCTTCATGGAGAGAAAGGCGTGAGTGATTCGATACTTGCGAGCACGGGGCAAGGGGGAGCCACCACTATAAATCTTTGCTAATTTTTTCCAACACACCTCTGCCTCTTTTGAGGTAAAGGAAGTAAGGTGCTTTGCATCAGTACGGAGTTGCGGGCGGTTCTATCTATCAATTCTTAAAATATGCTATTTCCAGTCGTATATATCAAAAACACCATACGTCAAGTAATATTTAAAATTTCTCGAATAAAATAAAATTAATTACATCTACTTATTTAATATAATGAAACTCTGTCAACGTCAACGTCAATGTCAACTGTCAAAACAACGAAATGCTGTCAAAATTTGACTCTTCACTCTTAGACTCAATATTTTTTTCTTTTCATCCCTATAATATACACAATCGACTGACTGTTTTCAAAACGGGATAGCATAAAAATGGTGGCAGGTATTACAGTCATTTTTGCGGAATATAAATGTGCGAAGTCAGGAATTTCAGATACTGTATGTTATTCATGTTGCAAGGGGTTGTATAATTATTAAAATTAAATTAAAATAACATCCTGTGCCCAAAAACCCAATGAAAATGCTGTTGCTCTTTCTCTCCTGAGGCAAACAAAAAACGTTTCACGTTTCCAAGTGCAATATTCACCGAGCTATCTGAATTCAAAAATCGGAAGAAAGTTGTGAAATAACAAAAAAAACCAACGGATAACGCTTTTTCCTAATTTTTTGTCTATTTTTAAATTTGGATTTTTCTGTGAATTTTATACTTAGAAACGTAGAAATTTTTTTTTTTTAACTATTACTAATTTTTTTTGACATCAAGAGAAACGGGGCAAGAACTTTCTAATTGTATTTCCGGTCACAAATTGGGTATAAAAAGCTAATATTTATTTTCTTTTAATAACAATACAACAACCCCCTTCCAACATGAATGACGTATCTAAAATTCCTGACTTCGCGCATTAATAATCCGCAAGAATGACTTTAATATATCTGTCACCGTTTTCTTCCTATTCCCATTATGAAAGTGGATTGTGGGACATCACTATATAAAAGCAAAGTTATTACTATTTAAGTAAAATGAGTTTAATGCTCTTAATGCTGGGATTACACTATAAAAGTTTGACAAAAGCTCTTTAGTAAAACTTGAAAATTCCAACCAATAAGCATATTGGTTACATTCGAGCAAATGTAACTGATGATCTTATTGGTTGCATTTTTCAAATAACTTTTATCAAACTTTTATAGTGTAATCCCGGCCTTAGTCTGAAAATGTAATTTTTTAATCCGTTTGCTGAAGATATGTTTTTTGCTTTTTTCACTTCAGGAAAAACTTAATTTCTCAAGCATTTTTCAAAATATCTCTATGAAACTTTCCCGCTGTATTTTCAACAGCTTTGGCGCTGTGCAATGAACTAAGAACTGAACGATATTTTGACTTTTTTTGATTTACATGATTTTTGATTAATAATATCAAGTATTTTTTTACCAAAAATATATACTTTTTCATATAAACATACACACATTCATACCTTAAAAAGTTTTCATTGTATTCTGAATCATTGTTCATTGCGCAGAACAATGTCACAGTAATAATCTGTATAAAGAACAGGTTGATATGAGCAGGGAGTTCCCCATCGACGGGTTAGCGCACCAACCTGTCGATGCGTATAAAAAACAAGCCTGCCGTTCGGAATCGGCAATGAATTGTAGGTCCCGGTCTAATTAGCCCGCGTGTGCAGAAAATGACCGTGGTGCGACAAAAATGATCAAATGATACGAGCAGTAGTTTGTAGTGTACAATGTTTAACAAAAGTAAAAATATGAAACTGAAAATATGCTGATTTTACATGTGAAATTAACACTTTTTGTCATAATATTCATGTGAAATGCCATTTATTTTCTCAATTTTCTACCATATCCAAACCAAAACCACATTTGTTTTATCGAAATTAACTTTAAAAAAAGGACACTGAAGGCAGGAGGTCACCTGGAACCCAAATTAGAATCCTTTCGCTCCAGTATTTCGAAGTTAAACAATATGCATACCTGAATATACTATTCAAATTTGGTAGGTATTGTTCATTTCCAGCAGTGTTTTATGTAATGAGGAATATGTATATTGTGAAAACAGTATTGCTAGATCGAATGACTAAACGGATATATATATCCTCGTAGATATTTTCAATATCTTGATTTCCATATCCTATGCGTCATTTATGGTTGGATATGATTTTCTGCGACGTCATTTGGAGAATATGTTGCAGATTCCCATTGCATAATAACATCGCTTTTCGCGCATAAAATCGCAAAGTTTGAACTCTGTGATTTTGTTAAACTAAATATCTTTGTCCAAAAGTAAGATCAACTTGGAAAAATTATGCGAAACTGTATAGAAAACAGTTACTCTAGTGAGTTATTACTTGAACAAGAACATTATCGCTTCAGTTTCAGTGTCAATAAACGTTTCTATAACAGTTCGGTCATTTTTAATTTATCGCATGAACTTCCGAAAAGTTCGTGTAATTTATGGGTTCTCGTAAGAAATTTGCTATTCAAATTTCATTTCGTGTGCCTGCTAAAATCATCTCTGTCTAATAACCATGTGAAGTATGAAGTCTTTTCCTTTAGCAAGGTCCCGCTCAGCGAGACATGCGTATTTTCTTCTCACTTTTTCGAGCAATTTAAAAAGCGCTGCCTCCGTCTTAACATGAGCTTTTTTTCTGAATCTCTTCTTAGTTTGCAGATGTTCTGATCACCTTCGGATTCTTCTTTTCTCTGAATTGGAACATTCCTCTTTGCTCCTCGTAATCGTGGATAACGAACTTCGAGTAATTCTAAATTTCTTTGATACCTCACCTTTTTGTCCGTTTTTGGCTTTTTACCAACTGTATAGCTTCACGTTTGAAAGCAAACGAAGGCAGTTTGAGGTTGGACGCAGTCACAAATTTACTTGCACGTGGCAACAACACCACTACCAGCATTCGAAGCTAGCTAAAGAAGAGAGGAAATGTAGCGAAGGTGTTTTGGAGGTTAAGGTCCTTGAAATCAATAACTTTTCGTTTTTTTCTAAGAAGATTTTCTTCAAGTAAAATAGGACTCAGTGGAAATCAGTGAAAAAACCATTATGCTGAGAGGATTTTACAGTAATTTCCGAAAAGGCCCTTATAGAGTGTTTTCCCACGAAAACAAAATGAGGGACATTATCAGCTGTAGTTAAGCATTGCAGAAAGGTAAATTTTCAGATAAAAAGATTTAGATACGATTACAAAGAAATTTTTGACAATTCCTGTGTGAAAATTTGGTGAAAATTCGTTATAGGCGTACTTTGCTGAAATTGGTGTTCGTTATAAGCAATCAAAATAGCACAGACAAGCAATACGAAATTCACGGGACATGGGGGAAAAACTTCGATATTTATATGTGAATATTCGTAATATATTCGTGTTCATTCTAAGCGGGTTGGACTGCATATTTATTAATAATGAAGACGATAAAATATCAGTCCCAACTAACGCAACTGTCGTCATAACTATGTTACCTAAATTGGTCACATCCCCACCTATCGTATTTTCTTTACTGAAATCCTAAGATTCTTCCTTTAGAACACAGCTGCTAATTAATTATTTTTAGATGTTTTATTTATATGGCGTATATATATTATATGCATGTGATTAAGATGTTGACAGAGCATTTGAAATGCAATAAGTGTGGGAAAATAATGTTCAAAAATAAAATGTGATCTTATTGACGGCAATAGTACAGTCGGTCCAGCTTAATCGGATATCAACGATTCCAGCACACGATATCTGATTAAGTGGGGGGTACCTGATTTTGCGGGGAACGATTCAATATTGCCATTTTACAAAGTTAGTATAGTTTGTACATCGAAAACTGATGGAGGATAAATGTCAATAAAGTTTCTCGAATAAATCAGACATCAAAAATGAAATGAAAATTATACTCAGTTACGATTATCACAATTCCAAAATACCAGATTTTTTTTACTTTTTATCAGGAAAGTTAGCACCCTCTATTGGCTCAACAGAGAACAAAAATAAAATTACTAAATGCGCGTATCGAGGACAATTCCAATACTTGGAGAACACTACCTACTCTCAATTTTTTTTTTAAATCTTAACTTAGTAACATATTTTCCAAATGTTTCATTCAATAAAAACGTTATATGCATAGTGGTTGGTATGTATTAACAGTTACCGTCTGAAGCGTAATATTCGATTAAGCGGGAAATGGTCGTTTAAATTATCATATTAAGCACCGTCTCTATGGGAGAAATTTGGGTGCCAGAGGATTTTATCCGTCTTAGCGGGTATCCGTTATCCAATTAAGTGGGTCCGACTGCATTTGAATAATCATCCTTACTAATCATAGCGTTCAATAACACGCAACATGAATTAAAGTGCTTTGAAGAGTTTTTTTTTCTTGTTGTTGTGTGTGTTTCATGTTTCCTTGTCTTTTTATTTTCCTTGGCAATATTGTCATTGATGAATAACTCTTTTAATAATGTCTCAACAATGATATTTTCGCGAGACACATGCAATAAATTTTTCATTGCATTCTGCCTTATGTCACAATATCAACGCAATAACATCGTTTCTTCTTTTTATATTTTAGTATTGAATTGATTTTAGTATTAAATTAAATTAGATTAACCCTCTATGGCCTTGTGTATATATTTGAATACACGTGGTCAAAAAAGCGCATTAAACCAAATACTTTTGTTAATTTTTTTGCTATTCTAGAAAGTATTCTTCAAGCATCATTTTAGTTCGAAATGTGGCTATATAAGTACACAATACTTGTTTTTCCTAGAAAGAGTGTTGATTCCTTATCTGTGTCATTTTTTGACAGCTACTGAAACTTTACGTTCGAAGATTCTTAAAATCATCAGATTGAGAGATTTGAAGATAAAATTAAAGGAAACAACTATTCAACTTGCTTAGAAAGATTTCATCTGCTTATAGATAACAGTAAAGTAATGGCAAACTGTACGTTTACCCTAAATTTACCGTTTTAGCTAATTGAAAATAATATCTAATTAGTTAAATTGCTGTGTTTATATATTGTTCCAATAATAAAAATATATCCACCCACCATCTTTACCTCACTCCAGCAGTTTGAACATCTCTTATTAAAAACTATATTCATATCTTTCCAAGAAGACAGATCCCGACTGTCCGCTTCAACATTATTTCATTTTGCCGATAATTTTGAATTTACGCTAACCCTGCAATCTCACCCTCTTTGGCGGTTCGTAAGAATATGGCCAGGCTACGCCTTTATCCTTTTATACTTTACACTAATAAAAGTATATTGCACAAATTTAACCCCGACGAACCTTGTCAGTTTTGCAACCAACTAAATACCAATAATGATCTTTATCACCGGCTTAAGGAATGCTCATTTTTTGCACTTCATACTCAGTATGAGCAGATGAAAACAAGAAGGGAAAATGAGGAGACATACTCATATTTTTAAGTATCTCCTCCATACCTATATTCCCGATTAAACTTTTATCTATAATTTTTAACAAACCCTCTCCTCTCTATCTGCATTTTTCCGATTTATCGAAGGCATATCAAAAATTATATTTTTCTGGCAGCAGGAGTTTTGATCCTCCTCATTTTCCCTTCTTGTTTTCATCTGCTCCTCATCTCTGCCCGTGTGCCCAAGTAATATTATTTTTATAACATTATATTTATTTAGGTAATATTATATATTTATCTATCTATTCTTGTGAAAGACCTTGTAGGACTCTAATATTTGAAACATGCGTGGAGAAAGAATCTATTTATTTGGATTCGAGAGAGTGTATATTCTCTGTGCTTAATCGTACTCCTAATCGTGTACTTCATCGTATTTATTTCTGTTTTCTCCAAAAATTTAATTACAAATATTTGTACTTGCCTTCCACTTGGTGTATTGACAGGCACGATTGTGCAAATCATTAGTTTCAGTTTCAATAAAAAAATATGCTTCAATTTACATGCGTTTTTGTGAAAAAAAAATTCTCACAATACGTTTTCATGGAAGTGAATCATACAGGATTACATTTAGGGCAGGGCAAAAGACATAAGGTATATACTATATTAATGTAACGGACCGTGAACTTAAAAACTGTGAACCTCACGTTGATTTTCGACATTGAAAGTATTCGATAAAAGATGCACATTTTATGCAAACTACATGTGAGTTCAATATCTTAGTATAAAAAAATCTATAGAAGTAATAACAGTGTTATAATGAGTCACGAAGTATTAATTCACGAACTCAGCTCGATATTGTAACAATCATCCAATGCATTGTATCTGCTCTCAAGGCTACATCACTGGTGGGTATCGTCACCGTCAGTTGCAGGTACAAAAATACAAATGTGTTTCAAGTATCTAAACGCACTAAAAAAATTAATTTTCAAATTGCGTATAATGTTGCAACAGAGAGAGAAGTTCTAAATCTGGTTCAAACTTTTACGATTGAAATTAAAAATTTCAAATTTCATAAAAATGGCGCAACAGTTATCAATGATGCCCTTAACTGAGCAAGAGAAGATTCTAAATTAAAATTTCACTCGCTATTTTTTTTAATAATAATAAAAAATATATAAAGTTTTAGGAATACACAAAAAATATTTCTAAAAACTGAGGATGCTGCAAATAATCAACCTGTAATCCGCCTGGTCACATTGCATCTACTTGTAGACATTTCATAGTTGCAACAAATACTGTATTGCAGCCAACAAATTAATGGTTCTCCAGTGTGTCATTGAAGCTTAATATCTCCTTCTCGCTTCAATAGCTTTCTAGCCATTTGTGTGAGATAAATACGTGTAACCTTGGATTCTTTTTCCGCGTTTTCAGATCTAAAACACGCAATAGCTGTTAATTGCTAATGTGTTCGTTTTATTGTTATATTTGGTCATTGATGCTACTATAACGTCCTTTAATGAATAAACGTTCTAGAACACACACAGAGGTACACAACCTCCGGTACGCCAAAGCGTCCTATCGTGATCGCGAGAAGTATTCCGGTAGAAAAATATCAATACACTCAACAGAATAAATACCTACGCGCCGACCATATTTTCTTCGTAAAAATACGATAAATCAGGATTCATACGGGATATCACCAAATATTCTCGAAAATTGTCAAATGCAAGTAAAGTTGTCAAATACAGTCAAAAAATTGTGAAGAGCAAAGTAAAGTTGCCAATTAAAGGCAAAAATTTGCCAAAGACTAGTAAAATTGCCACTGTTGCCAAAAATTTGCCAAAGCCAAGAAAAAATGGCAATTAAAGTCAAAAAACTGTCAAAGGAAAATGAAGTTGCCAATTGCAGCCGAAAAATTTCCAAAGGCAAATAAAACTACCAATTACAGATAAAAATAATCTCACTTTTTGAATTCAGAAATTCAAACCCGTTGTTAATAAAGAATAAAAATGGAACATTTTATAAAAAAAGTTAGGACGGCCAAAATAATGGGAATGTGCAGTATAAAATGGGTGGGTCATATGGCCACCCTATATTTACAACTATTAGGTCCGAGAGCGGCAGAAATACCGCATACCTGTACCGCGGACAGGAAGGTTGTGCAGTGTGTGCACCCCTGGTCTCGAAGATAACTTACGGGATTTTATCAGAATTGTGTTTCGTTTCCGATAATTTTATATACAGTCTCATATTCAACAGAAACGCATTTGTGATACGCAATTAATCAGCAAGATCTTCTGAAATATTTGAATGGATTTTATTATATTTTCTCAAATAAAAAAAACCCTCTTTCTATCAAAATGTGATATATAACACAAAGATTAGTACATTGATCGAAACAACGTCGCCATTTATTCATCCCAGTGTGTCTACAACTTTCTACCCTGTTTTATGTATTTTTCTCTGTTGTTTAACATTCCGTTAATGACATTTTTCCAGGTCATCAATTATCGAAAAAGTCTCTTTTCTTTTTTATTTAAAAAAAATTCATTTTCGAATCACGGGAAAATTCGGTTAAAATTTATCACGCTTTTCAACATTGGTCAACGAACTAAAAAGTGATTAGATAAATCGATACATAATAATTTTTTTTTTTTAAATGCGACTCCATTAGTGCAATCTCTCTGAAAACTCGTACGTAAACATTTTCGCTCTCGCTGATCCATCAATACAAAGTCAACGGCTTGAATTTTGTCCATAATTTGTCGTTAAAATTCCTGACATCCGCTATCAAAATGGGATTGGAAATCTGTAATGGACCGATACTTTATGTTATTCTTCATACATCTCATAAAGGATGGCATTTTTAAATTTCGATACTTATCTGGAATCAAATTACGATTTATATTAAGAATTTTTCCTTGATAAATCACATCAAAGATATGCTTTTATTTTCAAATTTTCTTCCCGAATATCTGCTTTAATACGATTTCCATTGTATTCCGAGTCGTCATTGTTCCTTAACCATCCACTCTTTTCATGAGTTGTATATGAGAATATAATTTTTATTCAGTTCCAATAATGTTTGCAATGTTATCTCGGATTACGAAGGTTTTTAACAGCTGGCTGATGTGAAGATATATTTTGGAAAGAGAGAGAAATTCAACTGCCCCGGCGGGGAATGAACAAATAATTTTATAATAACTGAAAGAAATAATATCAGAATTAATGAAAGAAAGAAATTATCAGTTTTTTTCAGAACTAGAGAAATAAATAATTTCAGAATTAACTTAAAATCGTATTTAAAGAAAGCAATGATTTCAGAATTTATGAAAATCCATATTCAATAAAAAGAAATGATTTCAGAATAAATAAAAGTCTTCAATAATTTAGCTCCCCTTTCCCTGTTTGGGTGGTTGTTATCCTACTACGAGGCTTGTTAGCCTACCTACCGTTGTACATGATATTCAGTCCTCTTGTTCTTATAATTCCAAATGCGTTCCCACAATAAAAGTTTTAATAAAAAATTTCTGTACAAAAGTTCTTATAATTTGTATGAGTTTGTGGCTCGTGGGCTTTACTGGTAGTTTCAATTTGGCCCGCAACGTCTGAAAGTTTGATGAACAATGCACTAGATCAAGGGTTCTCGAATAGAGCTCTATGAATCCCTATTTCAGGGCGTCCATATGAATAAGAAAATCATCAGCTCCATTTTTACATTGCTATATACTGAATATTGTTTTGTAAGAGGTCCGTGACGTTCATTTCATTGGCACAGTGGGTCGGTGGGCTTCATCCTATCGGCACAAAAGTTCCGTGGAACACAAAAAGTTAGGAGCCTCGTGCCTCTTATGAACCACACAGAATCGAATGCATACGGTATGACCTCTGTACTATGTCAGGTGTAATTTTTCAACGACGGTTGTAGGTTCTGGTCTAACAACAATGCATAAAATGATTGTAATGAGAGAAAATGTTCATATAGTTATCAAGACTTTTTAAAAGAGCTAAAATATTTTTTTTCATGAAAACATGTAAAATATGAAGTATGAAAAATGAAAAGACTAAATCATAGGGATTCGAGCATAAACTCAAGTAAAATATGTGAATGTCGTTTTTCAAAGCCCTTAAAACTGCTTGGACCCGATGTCTTCACGTTTCCTACATAGCTTCAGCGTCAAGCCCATTGACATGTCTGTATATTGTCTAAAATCATTACGTTATTTGAATTGTTGTGTAGTGATGAAAGCAATCAACTCCAATTTACGAGATCCGAAAACCACTACTACTCAACACTGTACATTCACTTCGTAAACATTCGTCTTGGTAATTTGTAAGGCATAGATACACAAATACAAATTATATAGAAACCACGAGGCAAATTGCCCAACAAGGTGCCTGGAAAGGGGTAAAAGGAGAAATTTAAAAAAAAAAAACAGAAATAGCTAGTAATAGGGAAAAGCCCGTAAAATTATGGTTGTCGTAGTCTAAATACAGCTGACCAAAAATAATAAGCCATAAAAAGTAACTAAACAACTAAATACACAAATCTATAATGAAAATGCTTTCTTAAAAATAATTAGTGTTTCTTATAGTTTTATGATGCCAATTAGTCGCCCAGCCCCCTCATCCGGGCAATGGCTAAAATTGACAATGGCCGATAGAGCCTGGGCGGTGCACGAAATGAAATGTGAAATGATGCCAATTAGTGGAAAAATAATTTTAAAAAATCCATTGCGTCTAGTTTTTGAGATAATGTGAAAATTAAATGTCAATGTTAATACAGGTAATAAGCAGCATACAAATCACAATGAAACTGTGGGCTATAAACAAATAAAGCAAATCATTGCCAAAGAAAATTCAGTGATGTTAGGGTGATATTAACGCGCTGATTCAGAATCTGTCATTGGTTTTGTCATATTGACTATACTTTTTGAGAAAAATAGCTATTATTGGATGCTTAAGGAGGTTGGTGCACGCAGATTTTCCAAAAAAAAACACATTTTTGAATTTTTAAATACTACGCGATTTTCTGCGTCTGTGGTCAAGTTTTTGTTCTACCTGTACTGCCACAATAACCTAGAATTATCCCTGACTAATCGAAACTGGTGTCCCCGAGTCGAAGCATTTGAAAGACGGCGTAACAATATTTCATGATCCACCATATCGATTCCCCTTGAAAATCTTAAATACTTCAATCATATCTCCACGATGCCTGGACCACGTGCAATACATACATACAGGATCGTGTTTTGTGCGTGTGTGTAAATACATTTACTTGGATCTAACATATTTATGATGTCATAGTTACGCTTGTTTCGTGGTCGGGCAATCTGCTTTAAATATTTTGAATTGAAAATAGCAGATGACTGAATCTTTCGAGTTAATGTAAGTATCGTATTGAAGGCCTGCCGGCACTCCGGAGAGAATTTCTGAAATGAGACACCGGCTCGACATAATTGTCATCCAAGAACTACTGAATGAATGAGGCCACCATCCAAAAACTGCTCAACGGGTTCACATTAGAGTAAGAATGGGTTCCAGACTTTAGATGGGGTTGAATATGCGTTAAAGAGGATATGGAAATTACTACTGGCGAAGATAAAACGGCAAATTATTTTGTTTAAATAGCAGAAAAACTTAGCATAGTATAGTTCTACGTTAACTTTTTCGTATGAAAATACGTATATATCGTGATGAATGGTACTGCGCCTAATCTTGTATCAAGCCCTGTGATGATTAATCTATGTATATAGAATACTGTATTACTCTTAATATGATACTAGTGTAGTTCGATTTCGCAGGTTTTTCCACGAATGATTCATTTGACTCTACATTCAAGAAAAGGGAAATGTGTTTTGTGGCCTAAGCAGATTTGTTTTCTGCGGATTCAGTGAGGTGTGATTAACTCAGTCTTTGTTGACGAAGTCGATAGTAATTTCCCACCACTATTAACAGACAAAGCAGGTGGATGATGCATTTCCGAAGAGATTAAAGGCTCATAAATGAACAATGAAACCGTTCCAACCCAAACCGAGTTCAATCCAATCCATTTCACTTGCATCTACTATTGTTAATCAGTTTCAGGCTACACTCCCATTTTACACTGGTATAAAATGAAATTTCACGTGGGGTTTTAATTTATATCTCAGACAAATATGTCAACATAACGTACTAGACGTTATGCTATGGCGAACCATTTATGTGAAATAATTAATTTATTAATTCGGAATAACTTATTATCATATTTCGTCTTGGAAACTTTATAAGCTGTAATATTGCCCAACTCATTGACCCATTTATGACAGCTCATCCAAATCATGACAAAACTGCACAGTTTTTTTTGTATAGGATAACTGGGTACCTTGATATTTCTTCACATAAATATTGAAATATGAAATGAATTGTATTGAAAAATTAAAACTTCAGAAATAATTTAATAAATTGTTGTATATTAAAGCGTACAACATCACGTCATTTTTTTTTCCAATGGTGATCCTGGATATTTATTGTGTCCATGGTTTCTGATACTATGCAATGGTTCTAAATATGTTTCTATTTCGTTTATCGCAGAACTAAAGTTCGATTACCTTTCAACAAAAACCATATCTACGAAATATCGGCTCGATATCAGTGTATTCATCCATATTTACTATGTACCAAAAACTATTTAAAAATATATATATATATATAATGAAAATATTGATTTCGATACGTTTTTTTCGATTATCTTCAGGTTTTATTGGAAAACGTGACATATCTTAATTAAATATTAACGAACGCATCCGAGTTGAATTAGGTATGTATTTACTAGGAAAGTAGCAACGATGCTGGATTTATTTTCTGGAAATTCTACAATAATGAAATTCAATCAATTATAATGATATCTGTCGTTAATCATGGCAGCATTGGAATCTTCATAACATACCTAATAAAATCAGAACCGAGAACATTCGACCGAATTTTCCACAGATAAATATAACGTTAACAAAATATTTAACTCGGAATCCAAGAAAATTCATTTGGAGCTAATGAAATTGTTGCTTGCTTCCAACTGGGAAAAAATGAGTTCCAAAAGCATCTCGAAATCTAACGCGAAGAACACCAACAAATATCATTAAGTTAGTTTGGAATTTCTCTATTCGTATGCTAATGCAATTTCGTTAAATTATTTGTTATTCCATGTCCACAAAAACTAGATAACTTTGAAACAATATGTCATACTGTATACGTATGCGGTTTTAATAAGACGTACGATATTAACAATATAGGTGTTATGAGCGTAACGTGCGATCGAATGAATTATTTTATGTATCAAAAATAATTAATTTTTACACCACAAAATTTCTAATTCATTCTTTCTTATTTTCCTTTGAAATGTTTTTCATTATTTCAATATCTCGTTGAAATTCGAAATTTTCGGGAACAGAATTTTACGAATGTTTCCCACTTTTAAAGAGTTTCAGGCAATGTCAAAATTTTGGATATTTTTATTTTAAAGATATAGTTATCTAGTTGTATGGTTATCGTTTCAAGTTGTACATGTTATATGATTTTTTTTATTCAGTTTATAATACTGAATAAGGAAATAAATTTTTGATTATCACAATTTAAGCCTATCTTTAGTCTAAATCAGGGGTGCATCACCTCCGACCGGTGAAAGGTGTTCCGATAGAGCCGTGGTTTTCAATCCGTGGTCCGCAGGAAACTGGTGCTCCGGGAAGCCTCTTCAAGTGTTTCGAAAAAAAATCAAATACAAATTAAAAATCGGCGTGAAAGAAAAATCAATACAATGTAAAATAATTTTTGTATGAGATTATAATTAGAGCAAACACGTGACAATTAAACTTTTTAGTTATATCTAGGGTAGCGGTAACCTTTTTCACCCTAATTCATACATGCTCAATCCAGGACCCACGGGCCAAAGGGGGCCTTGAAGTTGCCTTATGTGGCCCGTGACTTCAAACCAAATTTTGTTAAAATCAAGTGTCAATCCCATTCACATTCCTAGGTCACTAAAATTACTTGCGGTGCAGTTCGCGATCACATGGTGTGCCACGGCACATTTCCAGATCATTTTAGTGATCCGCGGCTCATTCAAACATCATTTAAGTGGCTCATAACACATTTCCAGATAAATTAAGTGACCCGTGGCATACTTCTAGATAACTTAGGTAGCTATCGGTGCATTGACGGATCACTTATTTCACCCGCGACACTCTTTAAAACCAATGAAGTGAGCCACAATGTCCAAAAGGTTGGATATCCTTGCTCTAATTGCTATGAAAAATTACGCTATATACAAGACCGAGTTCTGTAGTATTACCAAGCAAGTTACGTCACGGGAATTGTCAGAAAATGGATTCATCCACTGACTCCCGGAGGGGAGCTGGAGCCCTAAGTTCCCAGCTCCAAGATGTGGGGACCACCTTTGCAAAGTCATGTTGCATTGTAAGTGCTCCGTACAAAAACATATCAGAGTTTAGTTTGTTCCCCGACTTTAAAAAGATTTAGAAACAAGGTGAAACCAATATTTCTTGGCGGTACCAAAGAAGTACCGATAAGCAAAACACGATCTGACCACATCTCAAGGTGCCTCAAATAGGTTTCTCCGCTCTTTCAATTGTATTTTCTTGATAAAAAATACGATAAATTAGGATCCTGACGGGAAAATACGTGACTTCGCCAATTATAGCAGAAAAACTTGTCAAATGATATCATACATGACATTTTTCATTTATCGCCAATAGTGGGAAACGGAGTGCTATGGCAAATTACAGTGGTTTTAAATGATTATGTCACAATGGTTAAATGATATTTCAACTGGAGCATAGTTTTTCCACCATGTTAAAAGGTAGCAGTCCCCTTTACTTTGACGAATACGTGAGGTGATATTTATATGAATTATATGAATAAAACTAATTATATATCATACAGTCAAAATCATCGCAATATAATTTATGGTTTGTGAAAATAATCTATTCCTGATTTAAGGAATGAAAACAAATTCAAGTCAGTTTCGTTGTGAATACAAAAAAGCGGAACTTTTTTGTAAAATCCGTCCGGTCATTTTGACCGTCCCGACAAAATGACGGGAATGTCCCGCTAAATACGGGTCATTCAGTCACCTTATTTACTGCATTTTTTGGCCCACGAACGGTAGCAATATCGCATGTATGGTCCGTGGACTAAAACATTTGGGCACTCCAAGAAAAGCCCTGGCAGGCTAACAAGTTTGCAATGTTTAAGTTTCTTTTTTGCTTGTGATGAGTCATCACAAACAAAACAGAAACTTAATAAACATAACGATACTCGTCACTGATGAGTATTATCGATTATATTTTAAAAAGCATAATGGATATTTGAATTTTCAGGAAATGATTTTGTACCTCATTCACTATTTCTTTATTCTTATAGTCTTTCTATAATTTTCGTTTCATGTGAATAACCAGTTTCTTTTGCAAATGAACAATTTTGTTTTTTAATTCTCCATAAAATGAATGGCTGATGATAATTGTTGTTAGAGAAAATAAGAATATTAATTTTGTTTTTCATTTTAGACTCATGGGTATTTTGTTCCAGATTGAGATTCCTGATGAAAGATTAAACACTCTCACTTTCTTTCAGTTGCAATAACGATTAAATCAAATCCTTCCAAAACGTTTTTAAAAAAAACTCATTTTAATGCACATTTTATCATCACCCCTCTGTTCCTCTTCCTACCAAAATCAATAATTTCTGCAAATACACTCATTTAAAATCACAAATTTTTATCTTCAATTTCGAAATCGAAATTGTGGTTATTAAGTTCATCGTCGATATTATGACCCATTTCAATGTCCATATTTTAAATAAATTGGCAAAATTCCTCCCATAATTGAGTAAAAATTCTCTTATCATCGAAAAAAAAAATTTGATACAAAATGATTTCGAACGAAAGCATTTTCTAAGCATTTATATCTTGGAGGAAAACGTTTCCACATAATTCCTATATAAGGAATATTCTATAACTTAGACCATTAAGTTCACGAAATGAATAATTTTTACCGTATTAAAATCCAGCAGAAGATCAATTTTGAAAGAGTTTTTCAAACTCTTAATTGCTTGGAAAATTAAATTTTTTGGTTCAGTGCAATTAATTTCAGGGATCCTGCAGTTTCCAAGAAATTTATTCACGGATTCTGTGCGTTATACGATGGCTAAGAAAAAAAAATAAAAATTTGGGAAAAACACGGAAAATGAAATTTCATCGTGAGTTAATTTTATTTCCATGTCCGGATGCGAAGACATAATTATGTTAACATTCATTTATAATGTAACTTCTTCTTTTCTCGCTAAAGGACATAGATTCATTTTTACTTTTTCTACAAATGGCTGAATACTCACATTAATATAAACTTAATACTTCTAAGATATAATTTTCTGCTATTTAATAATTAAATTTGTCTAAAGAATTTAAGTCCTTAAGTGTCTAAAGAACTTATTCAAAGAGAGAGAATTTCGCGGAGTGATTTGTTATATTTATATTAAAACCATTAATTATCATAAATGGTTTTCTTAGTGTTTCGGGAAATAAAAATTCTCACATATATCAGCTGGAAAGTTCTTAACCCTATGTGGTCCCGTATTTACATGGAGGGGAGGGGAGGGGCTTGGTGGACTACTTCAGGGCAGCAAGTTCAGAGAGGTGGCAAATTTGAGAAATGAGTGGTAAAATTACTAGCATAAGAGGAGGATGGAAATTTTTTCCCCCACAGGCGTTAAAACCATATATCAAGCCTCTGCCTACAGAATGAGGGAACTAGGTCAGTGAGTGACCAAATAAGTGGCTTATAGAGTGCGCAAGCATGTGAGTGTTCAAAAGAGCGATCTAAGAAGCAAAGAACTAAGTCAGTCACCCAGAGAGTTGCAAGTATATAACTGACAGAGAGCGTGAGACCAGGTCAGTGAGTGATCTAAAAAGCATGGGAACTAGGTTGGTTAGTGATCGAAACTTTGATCTACAAAGAGAAAAAGACCAGTCCGTTGAGTGACCAAAAGTGCTAACTAGAGTGTTTGCAAGCATATTAGTGACTAAAAGCGTGTGCAAGCATGTGAATGACTAAGAGGAACCTAGAGAGCGAGAGACCAACACAGTGAACGACCGAAAGAGTGACCTAGGGAGCGAGAGGACCAGCTCGGTGAGTGATCCAGAGAGTTTGGAAGCATGTGAGTGACAAAAGCAGGATGCGAGCGTGTGAATGACCAAAAGTGTGACACAGAAAGTGCGCAAGCAATTCTGAGTGAGTGACCAAATGTTTGACTTAGAGGTGTATTTACAGGGTATAGGCTAAGCGGTCTATTGCAATGGACGGCAAATTTGAGGAATCACTGGTCCAAAAAATTTTACTAGAATGGGAGAAGGGCGGAATATTCGTGTAACCCACAGGTGGCAAAACAATAAATCCACCGCTGCCAGTGTATATCTAAAAATAGTAAAAAAATCCATTATAACTATCTTTTTTTTATCAATTTTTTAGGGTTTTAGAAAAAGTACATCTTTTAGTGTCATTTCAATACAAATTACGGCTATATAAGTGCAATCAATCACTTTTAATCGAAAAACAGTTGACTCTCTGTTGGTGTCATGTTTTGAGAGCTGCTGAAATTTTACTTGTTCAGAGATTTATTAAATCGCATAAAATTGAGAGTGATCGAAATGAAATTCAAGTTAAAACTATTCAACTTTAATTGCAAAACTTTATCTGTTTGTAAATAATATTAAAATCAAGGCAAAGTGGTCACCCATAACTAACCAATTTAGCTAATCAAAAAATCCGCTCTAATCTATTAAACTGTTGTTGCAATGTATTGTATCAATTAAAAATATGCTAACAGCGCCAATTTACACCTGTTTTTGCAAGAAAAAACTCAATACGATTTTATGAGGGGGGTGAACCATAGAGTGTTTAAAATTAATTTTTTTAATTAATCGAAAAAAAATTCTTAATTTCTTAAGTTTTCTTTTTCAAGCACTTAAATTTAGGATCATAATCAAAAATAATCCCAAAACGTCCATGGAGCTCAATTTTTATACTTGTCAAACACAAATAATTTTAAATGACGTATATGAATTTCATTTTGAATTACGTACAATGTTTCTAGAGAAAAAGCATTAAACATTATGTACAAGAGCTGTCTTCGAGTGTTACTCGCATTTAAAAAAAATTTGCTGTCATTGAGGTTCACTAAAAGGCTAATGCTGTCAAGTAGGAAGGGATTAAATTCGTAAGTTCATTCTGAAAGTTCTTGAGGACTTCGTAAAAGCAAAAAAATTAGCACATTTTATCAGTTATAATTTAATGCGTGTAGTCTAGAATGAAAGATCTAAAAAATGAAAGATTCCTATCGTAAATTCTTTGATTTAGTTAGAAAATTAAAAATACAATGATGTTGTGCCATAAAATTATAACAGAAAATGGCCCACAATTTTTCATACGAATTAATTTAAACGTCGAATGAAATGTCTATTGTCACCTTGAAGCCCCAATAAAAAAAAATTAAAAGCCAATTATTTCTGTGACTATGGTCACAGCAGTTACTGACATCAGAGGTGGATGGTGCTCCAATTTCTTCGTGCTTTATCATCATTATGATTTATCATTGCATTTTATTACATTGAGGGGATCATTTTATGTACTCAGATGGGTTTGTCAGGTAAGGATATTCGGCTTTTTATGGATTCTGAATGAAATAATCTGGTATACCTTCGTGAAGAGATGAACCCAGATACAGAAACATGTGTCTATCGGCTCGTTAACCGTTCGCTCTGCTTACTAGGGCATTATTCTTCAACCACTGGTCCTCAGAACGATACCGATCCGTAGGAATTTTCTGCAAAGAATTTCGCCCAATCTATGTAGCCGCTGCTACATAGTCAGATTTTAAAAACGAAATACCGTCTCTAAATTTGTTTTTATTTCTGTTTTTGCCGTTAGCATGTTTGCCAATTATTTCTCATATTTATTTATTTTTGCGGTTCTAAATTATCGTTACTGCTCATTCATTTTTCGCCGGCCCGTAAATTATTTTTCCTATTTTATTTTTTGCTGTCCCAAATTATTTAACCTATATTTATTTACTTTTTCGCAGTTCCAAATAATTTTTTTTATTTATTTGTGTGTTTTGCTGGTCCGCAAATTATTCTTCATACCTTTTTGCGGTCCCAACTTGTTTTTTTTATTTTTCTTTATTTTTCGGCCGGTCTAAAATTTCTTTTCTCTTCTTTGCACCAGTCCGCAGAATTGTTTAACTATTTTCACCGGTGCACATGTGTAAAAAGATTGAAGAACACTGTATTATGAAACTAGGCAAGTGGGAAGAGTACAAGCCAACTGGGCAATTCTCTCCGGAGTGATACTCAAAATATTATAAAGAACGAATTAAATGATTCATAAGAAGAACAATTCTCGGACTTGAAGAGTTACAATGTCTTAACTCAAAAAACTGCTTTATTTCTAAATTTAAAAAAAAATAAATATTTTTGTTCAGATCTGTGCTTGATTGTTATATATTCCTAGCTTGTTGGTTGCCAAAGAACTAGCCGTAAAGAAAGTCAGAGCAATATACTTTTTCCTATATTTCAAAAAATCTTTATTTTGTATCTAATCCTAATTGAGTAAAAAAAGTTATAAAATATTGATTCACCTAATCATTCAAATTTATACCTAATTATTGCCAGCTGAGCAAAATTATATATTTGACTCGAGATAAAAACTTAAATGAAATAGAAAAACTTCAATGGGGATGAAAGACCTTTTTAATACGAAAGCTTCATAAGACTTTAAATACTGTGAAATCTCTTTGCAGCAACATTTGATATAACGATAAACCCCACAACAACGATAATTTTTTAAATCTTGTTTGGAATTGGCCATAGTCTAATGATAAACTCCTCTCGATCGATACAACGATATTCTTTACTACGATAAATCTCTCTATAACGATATTTTTGAAGAGAGTTTTTAATCGCTACAAACGATATCCCATTATATTCCGCTTAAAAAAATCACTTTTGATACATTTCTAAATTCCCAACCTGTTTTTGTTCTTCTGAGGGCTTCTAATACCATCAGTGTTTTGTGCAACGTACCCCCTGAAAATGGTAATGAGCTTGCCATGAAACTACTTTGGGAATAGCACAAAAAAGTATAATGCAATAAACTTCTCTACAGGGGGTGAATATCGAAATGAATTTTATTTATTGACTAATTAATTACAATTTTTTCTTGTGAATAAAATAATTAATAATAAATAATGCCGACTTAGAACATATGCCAAGAATAGCGTAAATTTGTTAGCGAATGATGGTAATGTTATCTCTCGATATAACAACGGTACTTTTTCTGGGTCCGCAGAGTATCATTACATCGAAGTTTCACTGTAATAATTTTTTTTTCGGTTGGGAAAAATTTAATCTACGCAAACTATAATTTTATACGAACAAAATAAAATATTTTGTGTGTGTTTATTCTGTATACGCAGTCCATGAATTTGCCTGTTTCACTTCGATATCAATTTCCATTCTTCCCAGCTAAGTTAAGAATAACAGAAAAAAAAATACACGCTTCAGTGTATTTCTCAGTATATTCTTTTAAATTTTCTGTTCGATCATATTATATGCAGACTATAACATGTTAATGTCACCTGGTTGAGTTGATGCAGTTCATACAGTCTGGGGATTTCAAATTAATTGTTACGAATCACGAATTTAATTTTTTTTACTGCAACTTTTGATGTATTTCAGTCTTATAAGAATCTTTGGGCATAATATACGAGAATAATATTGTTCAGTATACAACGCGAAATGTTTTGACTCGCGTTATACTCTCTTTCAGAGAGTAACACAAAAAATAAGTAATATTTCAAAGCCCAAGATTAAGCATATTGAAGAGTAAATTATTTTATTCAAAAAATCCTAAGTAATAACACATACTTTTCGTCGATATGCTGTGTTTTGGTATTCATTAATATACGTATCGACGGTAAAAGCACAGAAAAAATCAACGATTCGAAAACCGATTATATTCGAAAAAAATATGTTGGGGAAAAAAAATTCAGTTGAATTTTAACGAGTGAATACACTAAAACTATGCTCTAAAAATTATTTAACGTTCACCAAACTACTGATTGTCACTGATATTAGCTAGAAATTGTAGAGCTTTTTTTTTTCATAACTTTTTATCACAACAAGTTCTTTCATATAAGCTTTTCAATGCCTCCGAAACACAAATGAGAAATTTTAAAATAGTATCTAAGAGATTATGTTCTGAAATCTGCATGCACTAATTAAATGAAAGTTGTATATGGAAACACTTAAACAACAAATTAACAAATTTTCTAGTTTCTTATCGAAAAAGGAAGTATAAATTTTTTATCAGTCAATCTATCTATATTCCAATCATACTTCATCCGAAATTTCTCTTTTTACATTAATCTTTTTCGAGTCTTCTACATTTATAAAGTTACCAAAAGGTTTTGATATTTTTCAGTGAAAAAGTATATGAATTAGAGTCCAAATCTTATTGAAAAATTTAAAAATTTTTAAATTTTGCATTCGGTCATATATTATTTTTCATTTTCAAGTAGGAAGCAGCCATTAATTGTTTGCCAATGTTAATTGTTCCTAAAAAATAACTATGGGTAAAATAAGTTATATATATATATATTTCTCTAATAATTACCACTGAGAATCGAAATTAAAAGAAAACTCTATTTTTATCAATTATTTCATTTCATTAAATAAACATTAAAAGTTCAGAAACTTTAATGAATCTTATGATTGATACATGTCGTTCTTCAAAAATATGAACCCTAAAACGGAAAAACTTCATAATAAAAAATAAATTTTTCTAACATGATATAAAAGAAATATTTAGGAAAAGTATATCATATTTTATTATAAATTAAATTTAAGGAAAGAGATGTTTTATTATAAATTATTTGTGCTTGGTAAATATATAAAAGAAGTTATTTCTCTAATAATTCTAGTGAAAACCGAAAATATGTAAATGACTATAATAATTATAACTATAAAATATACTAATTTTTCGCAATTACTTCTTTCGATTAAATAAATTTTAGATGAAAAGTTCAGGAACTTTCTTGAATCTTATATTCAATGCATGTTATTTATTTTTTCAAAAAAATATGGACCCTAAAAATGAAAAACTTCACAATAAAAATTAAATTTAAAAAAAAAATTAGATTATACCTATTGTATTGAAACTTGTCTTGTTCTCAGTGACTGCTCCTCGTTCTTGTGGACCGTAAGAGAATGAAACAGTAAAGAAGCACTTTTCGATTCGGACTTTGTTGAAAAAGAGTTCAGGAGTTGGGATCAGTGAGTCTGCGCTCCGGAAGACGTTATTTTATAGGCTTTTAGGTGCGGTGACGTCACCGATGATTCTCGGCACCTCCCACTAGAAAATGAAATTGCCTCTCTGTGTACTCTCAACAATGAAAATGTAAATTTACTTGCCTCCTACGCGCCAAGTGTATGTATATATATAATACTTTTCTCGTTCATGCGAATCAATCCCCTAGTGTTTTCAAAATGCAATAATAATAATAATATATATATTTTCGTAGACTCTTACAAGTAAAAATGTCAAAACAAGCAAATAAATACGCCCATGAAAATCACGTGTTGATCGTGTGTTTTAATTCTTTTTTTTTTATATTTTCCAACGTCAATTTCAATTTCGACGGAAAATGGGGGGTTGAAGTAAGTTCGTGTTTATTTGACACCAAACGTTCGAAAAAAAAATGGCATTTTTAGTTCTCATGGGAAAAAAAAGTAATATTTCTTTTACTCTTAATGCAACGAATTTTAGCTGTTGCTTTTATCTAAAAAACTGGAAAATCCCTCTGAAAGAGTAGGAAATGCGCCACCATGATTACAATTTATGAATAGCTTATGAGCTGTATCTTTTTTAGTAGTTCGTGAATATAAGGGCATGAATAGGTAATGTGGTTTGTGGTTCTTTATTTTCCCTTTTAACTACATTTCACAACTTAGAAGAGCAAAACAAACCAACGAAAAGAAATTTTGTAAATTAAACTTTCTGTGGAGTTAGTTTCTGTGGAGTTTTGAGCATTTTCGCTACGACGCAAATGTCAAATAATGCGTCAAACGCTGTGAAATGGATGAATTCTTCTTAATATTCTTTACTTGAACAGTTTCTGTCGGTATCGTTTACTTTAACTTGATTTTAAAAATATTTTTACATAGAAAAAGCGTCACGAAAGTCTCAAAAATAGCAATATGTCCTAACTAATAGTCATAAATCGAGAAATCTTATAATATTCTCTGTCCAAACAGCGATATCATAAAAAAGTGACCGAGAATTTTACACTAAAGTATCATTTTTTGAATAAATTGAGAATTTTTCATTCATGAACTATTCTCATAGTTAAGTTTTTGATCTCAAATGTTTTTAATATTTCAATTCTTTACAGAAAACTTTGCCTTTTATAATTCGAAAAAGCAATTACGTCTCTAGGTTAGTTAGATTAAAAAGTAATTATTGATAACTTAATATTGTCTGCATTCCGCATCTCAAATTATCAGCCGATTTTTTTATATATGATGCGTAAATTTTTATAATTATGATTCGATTTAATCAAGTCACCATTTTATCTGCGTGTATAAAAACTTTATTGGACTTCTCAAAAAAAAACAGTTTTTTCATATTATTATGGAGCTTAATTATTTGAATCTCCATAACGCATTCTAATTAATGTTAATTCTTGTTAATTATAACACAAAACTTTTTGTGCTTCATCAAATAAACGTTTGTGTAATCGCATGGCTTTCTCAATGTCAACATGGCTTTTGCATAGGCATCGAGGAGTGTCGGAAATATTAATATATAAAAAGGCAGGTTTTTTCGATTTTTGTGTGCTTTGCGATGCTTTTGTTCATCTATCTGACCTGAAAAAATGTATTTATGTACACACACATTCAGCAAACACTTGTGTATATATATATACACAAACTAAAAATCGTATATTCGATAGAAATTCGTTAATGCCCTTTTTATATTTCCTGATGTCAAAAGCTGTTTGATATTCTTCATTTCCTTTTTGGTTATTTTCATGGCTATCAAATTCTTTAAATTCTTGGTTTGTACATTACACAAAGATTACATGATAAGTTAATCCAAATATTATAAAAAAATATTTTTCTTGAAATTTTCAAATGTTTTGTTTTTATGAGAAGATAAATGTTCCATATTTCGAGTGAAGCAAATAATTAATCTGTTGCATTTCGGTTTGGTAGATCCGATCTGAATTTATTGACGTAGAATTCATCTTCGACTTCGAAACAGGTGTACCATTTGTGAGTGTCACGAAAAAATGCTCGAAAAATGAAATAACTTGAAAACTATAAATGATGAATGGGTGAGATATCGTGTTCAAAAAACATTGAACAAAGCGTGTAATAAATACTCATTGATAGGTCTTGTATTTTTATAACATAAAAATCTTAAAAATAAGTGACCATTTATGACCTAAAAGACATCAAAATATGTTTAAAATTATTCTACTATTTTTAGTCTCTTCTTTTTCGGATGTTGCTTCTTATCTTATGAAGTTGAAAAAAACTCATCGATTTACATTATGATTCACTAAATTATACACTAAATTCAAATGAAAACCATGCCTACCTTATGTACACAAAGCTACTCGTTAGTACATTCTAGAATCTCACTGAATTTTATGAGAAGCAGTTATAAATGTTTAAAAGAAATTTCTATTGTTTAGTTTCTTCTGCGAAATAATTGAAACACAATAATTTTTATAAATTCGGGGAAAATTATCATATGGAGCAATGTTTGAAGAAAGCTTGTCATATAAAGCTAGATGGCTAGTTTCTGTGTTTAGTTCTGCAATGTTGCTACACGTTGAATCGGTTTTGTGCTGGAAATTTAACATATATATAACAAAATGCGATACAGTGGTACCTTCAGTCCTTGTTTTAAACCAAACACAAGTGTGGTCTACCGTTATTGGGCACCTTACTACCGTTTTACTCCCTTTCATGGGTAAGTGATTTGTGTCGAAAATGTGTATATGTCTATACCTAACTGATTTAAACCTAATGTATCTAACTCGGCGTGCATCTAGTGTTGTATGTGAAGTTAGTGATGCACTCTGTATTTCGAGTTGTGAGAATTGTAATGATTGTATATTTATACAATTGTAGCAGGCATGCAAGTAAGTGAGGGCAGGGAGGTCTGGTGCCCTGGGCCCTGTCTTGACCAATAAGGGTGCCAAGTTTGCTTTTTGTTCGTTTAAAATTACGAGGGCGGGGAGCCAAAATGGGTGCTTGGCCCAGGCAACAGTGTGAATTTTTGCTGTGTTTAGGCATAATGGAAATGCATTAAACGCGGAGATTTTTTTCGAGTGACCGAATAAATAAGATCTTTCACACGTGCTTGACGTGCCATTCAGTCACGTCATACATTTCATTCAAAAAAAAAAGTAAAAGGGAATCCTCAGAGAACAAAAAGTAGCTATTGGGAATGCAAGTTTTTTTTTTTTTTTTTTTTTTTGTAAAAAAAAGTAAAAACAAGAAACCATTTTTTTTGTAAGCGCATACTATAACTCTCAAAAAAATGCCTAAAGGTTGAAATATTCGGTGATAAAATGACCAAAAAATTATATACTGCTTAAAAATTCCTACAATCTGACCGATCGCTCGAAAATGCCCAGAATATGAATTGTCAAAAAAAGAATACGACACGTCATAAAATCCCGAGCTCTACTCACTGATTTTGAACTATCATCGTCAGCTAATACAATAATTCTGCCAATCTGAGGTACCGAATTCAATGTACCGCATGGCTGAAAAATTTTGGTTATTGTGGTTCCCATACAATGCATTTCGGACGTCTATATAACCTTTATAATAGTTTTTGTCACTTTTTCAATCCTCCCAGTAATTGGAAAAAATCCGGGCAGAGACGGGTATTATAGCTAGTGTATTATAGCTTAAAAATATCGTTTATGAAATTTCATTTCAAAAATTCAAACTGATTTTGAGAACGTGTAATAAAATTTAACTTTTTCTATTAAAATAACGATATTATTTGAAAAAAGTACTATTTTTTTCTGGGATATACTCGTGATGCTCGCAAACTTTCTTTTACGATTTCTTTTCACACTTCGGCAGTCATTCCCGGAAATAGGGAACGTGATACATCAGCTTGCGTAACGTGTGTAAAAGCAAATTAATATATGAATGCTTAAAAAACTGCTATAACAGATTTTTAAAAAACACTGTGCTGAGAATATTCATTGCCTTGATTTTTCGATTTCAATGTTGAAATTCAAATAAAAGAATAGATGATGAGAACCAAAACTGGCATTTACAGCGAGAATGATTCCTGACGTTGCGAATTGCCGAAGATGATAGTCCTATCACCAATAACGTTCCAAAACAAACATAAAGCAATAGATTCCGGCTTTTCCTCCCGCTAACAGAAAAAAGTGTCTTTTTTCCTTTTTTTTGTACCGGAACAATTTGCTTGTTTCGTGATGATATCTCTTCGGGGAGTAGAAAGAAAATTCATGTTTGCGAAGCCATTCATGGCCATTGCCTTTCTCTGCATTTTTCTCCGTACTGAATTGGTTCTTTTATGCATTTACAAGGTTATAAATTGTTCGGTGTGAGAAATCAAACATTTTTTACGCAAGTAGAAAACAATATAAACAGAAATATACAATTTAATGATGAATTTTTTCACACACGAAAGCAGAAGGTGTCCCATAAATTCGTAAATAGCTTAAAAATTTATTTTAAAAAAACTGAAACAATTTGTATATTTGAATGAGGTTTGTGTGAAAAATTCATTTTTTCACGGAGCGGAATTTTAAGTATTTGTTACAGAAAAAAAACCAATTTAAATCAAGTTTTTGTCGATAGAAAGTGCTGCACGAAAGAACCCACCCCCCCCCCCCTCCGGTAATATGCGAATTAGAGTTTTATTAACCCTTTAAGCGGAAATGAGTCCATCCCCTCAAAAGGTCATATCTTTTTAATGAAGTAGGCTTTCTTTCGATTTTCAGCAGGTGCAAACTAAACGGGTATACGGAAAAGTTTTTCCTTGAGAATTCAACTTTTCAAAATCTGAGCTTATCAATATTAAAATAGGAGGCGAAATATCTCGTCATTGCCGCTTAAAGGGTAAAATGCAAAGTATAAGATTAACAGCTCATTTCCGAATTTTCTTGTTACTAGTGCACAATGTCTTCGTTGTAATGTTGGCATTGGTGAATAAAGCACTATTGTTGAAGTTGTTATACCTTAGCCACAAATTGCCACCTGAAGCTTCATGAACGTTTCGGGCACAGAATATATTGAAGAAAGATATCCAATCACTACTGCTAGACTGCTTGACGACTTTGGTGCAGCCTCATCTATCCAGAAAAATTGAAACTTAATTTATTTCTTTACCAAAATGAAACCTCCTAGTGAGATAAAGTTTTTCGCAAACCACATTCTAATATACCAGCTCCTTTTATGAATTTTTATACTATTTACAAATTTATGGAAAACCATACATTATGTGTTATGAAAGTACGGAAATATAAGTGTACAAATATTTCAAAACGCCGGAAAAATTCTCAAGAGAAATATTGCATCATGATGCTTAATACGAGAATTCAATTTATATAACAAGGGACACCAAAGTAATTCATGATTTCGTTATCTCAGTGTCCGCAAACAGCTCATAAAATACGACTTGTCGAGTGTAAATGGCTGATTACCGCTGATGTTGAGCCTGTCAACGTATTAAAATACAGTTATGTGGTTGTGGTATCACTCTATAATAGAAACTACATAAGAGGTAAAACTTTCACAGATTTAATTATATAAGCTCGTTCTTTCAACATTATAAATGGAATTAAATCTCCATTGCTAACAAGGAGGAAAAAGTAAACTAAAAGAAACTAAATTTTTCATTGAATACAAATGGCGTAACCACTGTTATACGGTGAAATATTTAATTAAGAGAAACTTGTATATAGTCTGAAAGAGTTAGTGCGAAAAGAAATTTGATTTGATTTGATTATATTAACTCGAAAAAGACTGGAAAGATTAATCTGTTGTAGATTCCAAAGAAGTTTCGAAATCGTATTGTTTCAGAATCTACCTACGTATATATTCCTGTGGGTAAAGAAACAATTTTCATGGTTGAACACAACATACATGTTGCTCGAACTGAGAGGGAAAAAATCGTATTTCTCGAAATCGAATTTCGTGAATATGCAATCCATCATCGTTATATCCTCATCGATTCGGCATGAAAAAAATAAATAAATGAAGTCGGTGAAAACCTGGAGAATTCCATCCCTAGTGATAACAAAGTTTCAAAGTCGGGTTTTTTTCTCAAGTAACAGTCATTATTTTTCTTTAAAAAAATGAAAAATCTTTTAACAAATGTAATGAAGTTTAATGGAGTGTGTTGAAGTATTTTGATTTCTATCATTCTTTTATATACCATCGGTAAACTTTTCACAGAAATGATGATATATCTACCAAGTGAGAATTAATGTAAAACTGAAAGTGAGATAAAAAGAAATTATCTTTGATTTTTTTTTTAATTTCACATGCAAATACGATTTCTAAATTTGATTCCTCTTTATATTCCAATATGGTTAAAAGTTATTTCATTCATAAAATGCTCTTCTATTTTTGATGGTACCGTCAACTAGGATGACTTTGCCCAGTTTGAAGTATTTTCTGGCGGTGTAAAACTTACTTGGCTGATCGTTTACGGCGCTGCAGGGCATTTGCTTTACACATAAATGAGATAACCTGAGGTTTGAGGCGTTTCTTAATAAGGGATATTTCCAATATAAAGCCGTTTTGTCCACGAGATTCAATTTCAAGAAAAATTTGAAAACCTCAAACTTTCATTTGTGCAGTTTTACTCATCAGTTAATGTTATAATTATTAGATGTAATGAAGATTGCAAAGCAATTGGAGAGTTTTTCGTCTGTCTCAGAGTACCAACTTAAAATTTATAAATGAATGGAATTCTATAATGTAAACATGAATTTAAACTATTCAACAGCTGGAAAAAAAAATCGAAAGTTGCTTAAAATATGAGATTCCCTCTTATAAGAACCAATATACAAAGAAAATAGCTTGCCTTTATTCAGGATATGCTTCAGAGCGGACTCATGAAATTCCTGTGGGAGTCATTCAACCAAACTTTTACTGTCTTAACACGTATGTTTTTCTTTCGATTCTGGCTTTTTTTTCAACTCTTTCAATATTAGATTTAACGTACTCTCTAAAGATAATACGTGCTCGGAGCTTTGAACTATGTTAAGTTTTTTTCTCTGTATATATATGCTTATATTGCAATGAAACCAATGATTACGTGGACTCCCTCGTTGTCTTCGAAAAATTTGAATTTAAAATTCTTTTTTGAATTTAAAATTCTTTTTTGAATTTGAAATTTTTTTTTCAAACAGCTTACATCCTTATAATAAAAAAATTTTAATGTATATAATTTACCGAATTTTTAACTTTGACGTGAACTTTTTTAAATTTATTGTAATGTGTCTTAAGTCTGCTCCATGGAAGTGTCATAATTGAATCATATGTTAAAAAATAAAATTTAATTTCATATATAGTTCTACGTTATTTTTATTGCCATTGCTGTTCTTTTGACACCCCGTGTTGGTCACGTTGCCCTAAATTCATTCATCCTTCTTACATACACAATTTAGGCAGTGGGCAAAGTCACCCCATTTTGCCGGGTGACTTTTCCCACCTTTCTTATTTTTTCAGAAAAAGGAAGGAAGACTCATTAAAATAAAAAAACTACATAAATCGTGCGTACGAACCAAACATAACCAAACATGAAAACCTTATTTTCGACTTTTAATCAACGGGTTAAATGGAAATTTTTCATTCCAATTTTAAAACTGGGCAACCGTTGACGGTACCGAACAATTTAGTCAATAAAAACAGTGCTTTTTTATTGGAAATATGCCAACGTTTATTATTATCGAAAAATGTGTTATATATTTCGAATAGTCCAGAATAGAATAAGTGTTGGAGGTGTTCCATTCATTTTTTATACACAATGATGATAATTGTGTTATTAACCTTTTATTATACAAGGATGACGTCACTCTCCGCTACCATACAAAGGTTTTAACAACTGGCTATTGCGAAGATATATTTTGGAAAGAGAGAAAATTCAGCGGCCCCTGCGGGGAATCGAACCCACGTCCTTTCACTTTCCGGGTGAATGCCCTAGACCACTAGACTACAGAGGCACCGAATCTCTCAATCTTTCCTTGGAGCTCGTGTACGCTGAAAGGGACCGTACATGGGCGGCCGGACCAGACTCAGGCCAAGCTCACAACTGCTGACGCTGCCACCAGATGACGTCATCCTTGTATAAGTCGCTTGAGTTAATTGAGTTATTTCCACGGTTGCAATCAAGCTGTACTCAGATGGAAATTCATATTCCATGTACATATTCACTTAAACTAATTAATTCAAATACATTTCGAATTTCATCGCATATTTTTTATTAAAAGCATCAAAAAAGTATCAGAAAACTAAATTCTTCACAACCCTTTCAGACACCAGGAATTCATTTCTTGGAATTTTCAAAATGTTTTTACATTTTTGATGTCCGAAAAAAGTTTTTCAATTTTTTTGTGAAGAGAAATCATTTACTGCTTTCAATTTTTTTCAACCAAGACTATGCAAGGTATATTCATCTTCACATAATCACACTTTTTCCGTGAAGCCATCTCAGAAACCCCCTACAAGTTCAACATTAAGTGCTGCGCTTTGATTCATCAGTTTCCCAAAAGTTCATAATCACTATATTTCTAACTCAAAACATATACAATACTCTAAGTTAGGTTTTAACTCCCAGACCTAGGGTCAAAAGAAAAACTTTTACAGTGACAAAAGCACCCCACACAATTGTGACACCAGAGTCTAAAAATAATATTCCAAAATCATTTACAGAGTTTCCTTCGTGTTTTCTGTATAAGAATTTTTTCATTGAGATTTCTTTTCTGTATTTGTAACGATAATTAGTCGTATCTCCCGAAATTAAATTATTAACTTTAAAATTTGTTAGATTAAAAAGGATGTATAAGCAACCTGGTCTCAAATAATTCTTTGGCAAATTCAAAAAATAAAATAAAAAATTTTCAATGAATTCATAGATTTTCAGAAATTTCTTCAGATATCTGTAGCTGAATATACATATGATGAATACAACTTATGAATACATGCATAATTATTGCTGCAAAACAAATTTCATGCATATAATGTCCGCAATAGCAAATAGAAAGTGTTTTCCCAAAACCAAAACCATTCTGAGGAATGTTACTTGTAAATATGATATATATCTGCTATTTATATACTTCCTCTAAAAAATATTTCGAACATTCAAAATAAAATATTCCTTGAAATCAGTTCTTAAATGAATAACGTCTAGAATAAATTTCACGGTGTCCTTCTCGTGAATGCTATGCAAATAAATATTCATGTACCTGTATGTGAATATGCATGTGCGTGAGCGTGTCGTAAGCTTTTGCTGAATGAGCACAGTTTTCTGTCATTGAAGTTGGGCTCGAGCTACGAACGACACGTAAAATTCTTTTCGCGTTCTTATATTATTATTTTCCTTCTTTCGCAGAAAGAAGCTTTCGCGACCGCAAATCCTCAACATCATGTTACAAATGAGTGTCATTTTAGACGATGGGCCGGAAAAGTTTCCGCAAAGTTTACGAGAGAAGACCAAGAGTTTTGTAAAAATAAATGAATGGATGCTCTTCATTTTCATTTTTATACATCTTACTTTCTGTATATCGCCATCTTATTTTTACCTCCAACTGGTGCAAATAAAGGAGAAAAGAAATTGAATATAATCCTCTTTCTCTTCGTATTTCACCTTTCAATTCTTGTTTTACCCATTTTTACGCTTGTAGGAAGAAAATACTTTTTTTCTTTTGGATGTTACGTAGAGTAAAACTCGGAAAGAAAAGTAATTTAGTCTCTCCCAGGAACCAAGCCTAGTCCTCTTGCAATCCGGATAAGCGAGCTATCTATATGTTACGGTAAAAGAATGAAGACTGGTAAAACTAAGGTTTTACCAAGATGTGTTGGTAAAAGCCCGAAACGTGTATTCATTTCGGACTTTTACTAAGTCAAAGCCCATTTTTAATGAGTAAATTAACAATTAAGAACTTATTGCCACTTATTATAAATCATTTAGTGTAATTGTTTAGCGTCAGGAACTAATAATTCTTAGGTAGTTGATTAATTCTATAGTTAATTGTTAAATAATTATAATTATTAAATAGTTATAATTATTAATTAAATTTTAGTGGGAGGAACAAAACACATTTTAATAAGTTTATAATGGTTAATCGCTTCATTAAAAACGGGCTTTGACTTGATAAAAGCCCGAAATGAAAACGTTTATAAGCGTATTTCGAGCTTTTACCAACTCGCCTTAGTAAAACCTAGGTTTTACCGGTCTTCGGGCTTTTACCGTAACATATATACACCACTGCAGACAAGACCAAGTCGTAGTAGCCCTACGTTCCTTAATGTCAGAAATGGCCTCCAGGTGGCGGTAGGAGCTTGAGTGAAATATGTTACGAAACTATGGGTAAATTATAAGGAAGGAGTAGTCTTGTCTCTCTTGCGTTGTATATGTAGCTGGCTTTGCCGGATTACAAGAGGACTGGGTTCGGTTCCCGGCGGACACTAAATTACTTTTCTTTCAGAGTTTATTAGGAATAAAAATTTCGGAATACAGAGATGATATTATATGCATAAATATACAGGGTGGATGTAAATAAACTGACACTACTCAGACGTATGTAGCAGCCATTCTGATGGAGGTATTCTTATGAAACTTGGTATATGGGATATGTGACCATGCATAAAAGAGTTTCAATTAAAAAAAATTAGTTCATGCTTTTTCACCTGGGGTCAACCCAGGTGAAAAAGCGACACATTTTTATCGCATTCATCTTTTTTCCATGGTTAAAATAACGTATATACCAAGTTTAAGAAATACGTCCACCACAACGGGTAATACATAAGTCGGAGTAGTATCAGTATAATCAAGCTGAGTAATGTCAGTTGAATTAAACTGACACTAGAAATCTTTGTGGTGGACGTATTTCTTAAACTTGGTATATACGTTATTTGAACCATGGTAAACAGATTAATGCGATATAAAAAAAGCGCCACTTTTTCACCTGGGGGTCAAAACATGAACTAATTTTTTTCAATTGAAACTTTCTTTTTTTTGCATGGCCACATATCCCATACCAAGTTTCATCAAAATACTTCCATCAGAATGGCCACTGCATACGTCTGAGTAGTGTCAGTTTATTTATACCCACCCTGTACAATATACATTGTAGTATTTTAAAACACATGATACTGACCTTTCGGTTGGAAATATCCTATACGTATGTCGTATACAACGAACAAATTTATTTATTTTTTAATTTTGTGAGAGCTTTTCTCAGAATTTCCCTCAACCGTTATAAATAGCATATGCCTATTAATAGCTCGTATTAAACAGAAAAAGAAAAATAAGAATATGATTGGTTGTAGAATAGGAAATCCCTTAGATCAGGGATTCTTAAACTATGGGTCACGACCCAATCGTGGGTCGCAGGGCTTTTCTAGATGGGCCGTTCAAATCCACCAACAGCTAGGAGCTCTTGAACTACGAGTCACGACCCATACTTAATTCGCAGGGGTTTCCTAGATGAGTCGTACAAATGCACTTACAGTCCTGTTACAAAGCACCTATTGCGTCACTGTTACACTGATCTTGAAAAACAAACAGTCCCGGGGGCGCAAATAACATGGGTTGCGAAGCTTATTTTGTTGTTGATTTTGGGTCTGGGCTGAAAAAAGGTTGATAACCCTGCCTTAGATTAGCACAGACAAATTTATGTCATGTGTCAAAAATATGTATGTGATGCCTGTCGTTATGGGGCCCCCATGATGTATGGACAGCAGCAGTTGTCAACCAGGGGCGTGGGTCCTTGAAGTGGTTTCACATGGTTTGCGAGCTTAGATGTAACAACAGTTAACTTATTGTTCTTATATTATTATATATGCTGAATATTATTCTGTGAAGAACTCCGTAGCCTTTATTTTACAGGCAAAGTGGGTTCCTGGCCTTCGTTTTACTGGCACAAAGGGTTCATGGAACTCAAAGGGTTGAGAACCCCTGATGCAGAGAGTTCAGAGTTCCAACAATTATTACGAATAATAATTTTTAAAATATTTATGTGAAATATTCTGTAAATTTGAATATTTTGTTTATTGATGAGTAAATTTCACACAAAAAAATTTATTATGAATTTCTGTCCATGTTTATTTTCAAAGTCAATTCTTCTTCTTTTCAAATTCTAAATTTAAATGAAATTTTCTTGAGTTATATATATAACCATTCGTTTTGATTACAGTAGGTAAGGTAGGTCATTAAGTATAGGTCATTTCCCTTCAAGAAAGTCATCGTAATTTAAAAATATCAGAAGCTAAATATTTCGAAAATGCAGTAAATTTAATGCATTCTTCTAACAAATGTGATAGTCACATTCTTATACTAAAATATTAAAAAAAAATTGGTACATATTTCAATATGATAGTGTTCCTTAATCGTCCACCAAATTAATTATGTCCAAATCTAAATTAACAATCACATGGAAATAATAAATAAATTTTTCTCTGGAAAGTGGAGAATAAAATTTAAAAAAAATAAGTAAC
Source organism: Pholcus phalangioides (assembly GCF_987345545.1). Taxonomy (NCBI): domain Eukaryota; kingdom Metazoa; phylum Arthropoda; class Arachnida; order Araneae; family Pholcidae; genus Pholcus; species Pholcus phalangioides. Next base: position 94,897,890 of record NW_028301608.1, on the reverse strand, counting down.
ACATACGTATTTTAAAATTCAAAAAGCAAATATTTAGGTGTAAATGGAAATTCTGAGAAAAGGGGTTTCGCAAAATTAAAAATAAATATGTAACTTACGACCTACGCACAGGATCTATCCAACTAAAAGGTCATAATCATGTGTTTGAAAATACTATCATGCATATTTATAAGGTATAGTATGTCACTTGCATAAACAATACAGAATTATTGTATGCCAAAATATTCATTCCTAATACATTTTTTGTTCAGGTTTTTCAGTGGGTTGTTCACTGAACTCTTCAGAAAAATAATCCTTACTAAATTAACCCATTTTCGTCAATAATAAATGTTCGAGTTTTCTTTTAACTGATCCAGTATACATCTTAGCAGTAACTTTTGAATATTTAAAATGCCTAGCAGTATATAGGAAATGTTAAGTGAACGTTTACGTTTTACTGCAATTTTTCGTAATTCCATTTACGTCAATATCTCAATTTGTTAGCCAAAGAAATGAGGTTGAATTAAAGATAATTGGTTACTCTACCATGAAAATTATTTTCTTTTAAATTATTCAACTGAAAAAAGAGGAATCAGAAAAATTAATATGTTCTTTTTTGTTTCCAAAGTAATCCGTAAAAAGTTAATGAATTATATCAGATTGGGTATTGATGCATAATGAGCTTTTGAAGGAAAAAAAAGAATTATAGGCATATTGTGATTTCGAAGCTGTTTATTTTTATAACTGTATTAGTTATTTTTAACAAAAGTTTTATTTATATTTTCCTCAAAGAAATTTTTTCTCTGATTTGAGTTTAAGTTTTGGTTATTTTTATTAATCAATTTTAGATTTATTTGATATTTTTAAATGATTTTTCATTGCATTATTCTTTTATACATAAAAATATCACGACATGAAACGTATAGAGGTATTAATAAATTATGAATGAGGTTTTATATTTTTTTATTCTGCTCTCTCTTACTCTCTTTTAAACGAAGAGTACCCACATTTAATCCCACCACAGTTACGACCATTACAAGAGATTGCTCACTCTGATTAACTAAATACAAATACAACGCCACAACAGGCAAATTGCCCAACGAGGTGGCTGACTTAAGAACATCATGGATCCCCGAGCCCCTACCTACTACTGCTACACCACACATGCACCCCCCCCCCCCCCGCGGAACCCCCAACGAATCGGTACATGCGGGAATGTGCGTGTACGTGTAGTGCAACCTGACGTAAAGTGTGTTTCTGTGTAATGCTTGTTATGTGTAGTGCTGTCATCTGCCCCCAGTTTTACAAACTATGAGTGAAGTGTTATGGTTGAATGATTTACCGTTGTAGGACTGTTGCTCTCTGTGGCGAGACTTTTTAACGGGGAGATCGGCTCGCATTTGCGCCTTGAAGTTGGGAACCACAGAAAACCAACTTCAGCCGACCACCACTGTGGGGTTCGAACCCGGATCCTCGCATCACGAGTCCGGCACTATAACCACTCGACCACCACAGCGGCTTTGTACCTTTCAGTACCGATGGGGTCCAATGGACCCACACTGAATATTTATGTATTTTTCTTAATTTGCTACAGCAAAGATATATAAAAATGATTTGAAAAGTATAAGAAACCGAATTAACTGTTGATGATAGATAGATAGATAGATAGAACCGCTCACAACCCCGGACTGGTGCAAACACCTTACTTCCGTTACCTCAAAAGAGGCAGAGTTGTGTCGGAAAAGTTAGCAAAGATTTATAGTGGTGGCTCCCCTTGCCCCGTGCTCGCAAGTTTCGAATTACTCGCGTCGTTCTCCCTATGAAGACAGCCATCAACGCAATGCAGCAGACAAGCCATTTGACAAAAATGGGTGACTGAATTCAATGACTAGGGAGAAAAATTGCACGTGCGCCCAGTGGCACATAAAGGCCGGACACCGCAGCCTGGGATTTCAAAAGAGACTGTTGATGAGATTCATTTATCAATACAATTGGTTTTTTTTAAATAAAATTGCAATATATATTATATATTCTTTATATGCCCCCCACCCCACACTTTGAAAAAAATGAAAAAGGATGAATGCCCACATATAAGAGAAAAAGTCAGTGATGCTTGGCTCTCATAAACGTACAGTTTACTCACAAATTGAGTTTTAATGCATGAGGTGGGTCCAATGGGCCCCATCGATAGTCTAAGGGTGAAACTATTTATACTGAAGTATCTGATTATAGACTTTATTAATAGAAATCTTATGCTCACTAACAGAAATGTGTTCATTGGCATTTCAGATTATTTTCAGTCTTTCTCTTTAAGAATTTCTTAGGGTGTCTTGATGAAGCGGGAAGTCATAAGAAAAAGTGTGCACAGTATGTTAAGAGTCCTGCAATCAGGTTCTAATCTGAAGGTACGTATATACCACTCGCACTTTTGGTGCAACTCAATCGGTATTAAATTGCCTATGGCGATAGACCGGAGTTGTGCTCAGCTTGAATGAGTGAGTGAATGTTGATATTTTTTATATCGATATGATGGAGGATAACATATCTGTAATTGTTTATTTTTTAAACGAAGACTATGACACTGAAACATAAGAGGAGGGAACGGAGCATCCAGTTTTAAACGGGACTTTTTCAGATATAGTTATCAATCAGCCTATTGTTATCAAAAATCCCGAGTCCCGATGCGATCCCAAAATCGGTGTTGAAGGTATTTGAAATTGTTATTGTGTGTGTGGCATTCAATTAGAAATATTCCACTGTTTAATTTAATAGTGGCCCGCGAACAGTCATAAAATCACTGAAGTGACCACTTACAATCCTATTAGGTGGAGCGCGTTCATCGAAAGGTTGATCACTCGTGTCTTAGCCATATTATGCGTACAATGAGCTTAGTGGTTACGAACAAAAATTATCAAAGGCACCATCATACCAAATGCACACGAATGTGAGATTGCGAATTTTGACTTTATTTGAGAGTGAAAATTCTTCGACTGGAATCAGGTTTGTGTCTAAAACTTTCTTCAATGGACTCCCACATATTTTGTCATATCGAGAGATTGATTAGTCTTTTCTGCTGTATTCGTGGAAATGCAATAACTTTTCGGAATGAATTTCGTAGTTGGCAACTGTCACGTATTTAAGAATGATTATTGAGACTCTTATTAGAAGTTGAGCTTCCTGAGATCTGCGTTCTTGATGCTAATCCGTGTTACCTAGACCGTTAACACATCGTGCTCCCTGTTTCTCTCGCATAATGTTTCCTGAAGAGCTTTCGAGAGTTTGGTCGTTAGATTTATTGTAGGTGAACCATGAATAAGGCTTCGTTTCTGAGAACGAGGGGTTTTCTGTTTAAAACATTATTGTTATATTATTTTTAATCTTCTACTTTGCTTGTAATTGCCCAACACACGGTTTTAAGGGAATTAAAAGCCTTAACACAAATGATGATTATTGAGAACGGAGTCTGTGAAACTTCATCATGATTAACTAGAGTAAAATAGGAAATCAATCCGACATTTAAGACATGCAAAATAATGGGATGATAATAAGAGAAGTGCCTCTTGATCAACTTCACATATGTAAATAAATAAATTCTTATTAAGGATGCGACTGAAATAAAGTTCTAATGATTGATATTCTCCATTGTCGATTCTCGCTTTGTTGGAGAAAACTTTTTAGATTAAATTTTAAGATTTATTGTGAGGAATGTATGTTTGACAGAAAGGAGAAATTATAATCTTATGGTCAAAAAAGGGATTGTCGCTTAACATTCCGATCAATGACTGACCACAATCTCCGATTTTCCAATTTCCAACCATTACTGATGGGAAGGGAATCATGATGGATTATGCACTAAAATATCTGGCAGAAGGAAATTTTCTCGAATTTATGAGCTTCACTTTCTTAGTTAACAGTCCGGATCGAGTTAGGATCTAACTGCTTTGTTTACCAGTCTTTGAATGATTTACCCAAGTGGTGTAACCTATCGGTTAGAAATACTTCGGAATATGGACTAGATCGCCGTTTCGATTAATAAGTAAGTTTTTAAATGATTTATTAAAAAATCTCTTAGAAGATTGTTTATGAGATACATGTACGGTTAGCACAATAGGACCTCTCAAATCCGTACTACTTGGGACCTAGGTGATTCCAAATTAGTGAATCTTCCTGATTGTGTGTCAACTTTCTTTTATTTCCCAAGTTTTCATATTTACAGAAGAAATACACTTCTTTGAGCACTTTGATTCATATTTTCCTCTGAAGAAAATTCATTAAAGCAATATACAGGGTGCATGGGACAGAACAAGAAAATAGAAAGTACCAAGAAAAACACTTCAAAACCCATCGAAGTGAAAAAAAATATGAAGAGGGAAGGTAACCTGTCGCCAAGTTAGAGATAGTAGCCAACCATTGCAATACTTCTGAAGACAGTCATGTGGTCACACGACGATGTGAAAAAAAAAATGAATACAGACTTGCCTGTAAAAGGCACTCAATCACAGCGCGCACGGCATTTTATTGACGAACCGTTGATCCTAGATGCATAGTTCCAATTAGAAAAAGTATCCAAGTAACGTGTAGTACTCAGATATGTCATTCATGTTGCAAGGGGGTTGTATATGTAATTAAAATAAAAATAAAAAAATTTCATACGGACACCTTGCGTCCAAAAACTCAATTAGAAAGTTGTTGCCCTGTCTCTCCCGATGCCAACAAAAAAAATTCCCCGTTTCTAAATGCAATATTCACTGAGATAATTCGAATTCGAAAAACAGAGGGAAGTTGAGGAAAAAAACAGCAATGCGGGCCACATCACTACGTTTTCGGCATGTTCGGAAATTCACTTGAATAATCACAAAAAAAATGGGGTAGGCGCACTTCGAGTCCACAACGTAGTTTTTTCGTGAAAACGTCGTAATGAAACCATGATAAGTATTTGGTATTAATATGGAATTTAATTATCAGTCTCTTTAATGCAATGGTTACGCCAATGTCTCCGCTGTGGTATTGATAGTAGAAGAAGATTGAATTATTGAACTATGGAAGACAAATGGCAGAATTCTCGAATATTAACCATGAAAAACTTTAATACCATAAACTACGTTTTGGCCACAAATAATACACGCACAAAAATTTCCAACATGAACCAATTTCTAAATGTATTTACAGTTGAATCCCTTTTTAACGAATACCGTTAAAGCGGAAATCTCGTTTCAACGAACACTTTTTAAATCTCCCAGATAAGTTTACGTAGGAACAATGCAAAAACCTGGAATTCCTCTATAACGAAATTTCATTTTAAAGAAGTGATTTCCCCGGTCTCTTGGAGTCCGTTATAACGGGATTCGACTGTATACATCCACGTGCTATGCCGGGGTCTTCGTGATGTTCGTTTTTTCCCTTCTGAAGGAAAAAATCACGACAGCCCCGACTATGCGTAGTCCTTGAAAGGTTTGCTGGAATTTCTCATCTATACGTGTGAGCACGTCATTTATTTAATTGCGAGGAAAAACAATGTGCATTAGAAAAACTTCGAATGTTTAACTTGACAGGACTCGCGGACGGTCGACACATGAAAGAGACTTGAGTTGAGCCTCTTTGATTATCTATAGTGAAGACTGTTTCAGTGCGATCGCAACCGAGAGGGGAGGGAAAGAAGAGATGAAAAAGAAAAAAAAGTCTATCGTATTTATTCATCACCTCATGGTCATAGCCTGTAAGCATATGTAGACGTACCTTTAGAAATTCCGCAGAGGAATTTTTACAAAGTGTCTGTATGGTTTAGTAGAAGTCTTGGATGATTTATTCGCTTCAAACTGTTACTGTCCACTTTTATTGTATCATCGAGAACATAACATGTTGAATCAGCGTTATCTTCAGGTCTGTCTAGTCACAAAAAATTCTCTCGCGCAGTCCCCGCACTTGGCGACCGTTGGCCACAGTCTTTGGTGAGCCGCCGCACACTCCCCCCCCAGTAGCGAACTTACGGTTCGAAACGGTCCGGGAAATGGACAGTTCGTCCGGAACGTGTTTTTCTTGTCTGAGGAACGGGAGGCGTAGGTAAGGTAATTCTTGTTGGTGACGGACTGGAATCGTTCACGTCTGAAGCCAGGAAGGCGGGTTTCAGTCTGTCCAGAGAAACTGTTCTTTTTTTTCCACGGACATCGATGTCGAATGTCTTTTCACGTCGTTGAATCACTTGAAATGGTCCGTCATATGGAGCTTGAAGCGGCTTTCGCACTCCATCGTGCCGAATGAATACGTGTGAGCAGTCTTTCAAATGAGGGTGGACGAAAATACTTTGTGGTGCATGACAAGATGTTGGTCGCGGTCGTAATTTTGTAAAATGTTCTTTGATAGTCTCAATAAGTTCTTTTGATGATGTTTCCCTCGGAGTGGGATCGAATATTTCTCCGGGAAGTCTGAGACTAGTGCCGTATACCAATTCCGCGGTGGTAGCTTTCAGATCTTCTTTGAAGACGCTACGGAAACCGAGTAATATAGTGGGCAAAGCAGTACACCAGTGTTCTGTGTTATAGGCTTTGATGGCAGCTTTGAGGGGTCTGTGTAGCTCCTCTACGAGGCCATTTGCTTGCGGGTGATATGGTGAAGACCGTATTCGTTGAATTCCTAGTACTCTTGCCAGTGCTAGGAAGAGGGAGCTCTCGAATTGACGGCCTTGATCGGTTGTGATTTTGGATGGCACCCCAAAGCGAGATATCCATGTTGCGTAGAATGTGCGAGCTACAGTCTCGGCGCTGATGTCTGGAATCGGGACCGCCTCCGGCCAACGTGTGAACCTGTCGATCATAGTTAGACAATAGGCATTGCCACCAGAAGGAGGAAGAGGACCAATGATATCAAGATGGATGTGATCAAATCGCTCAGTTTGGTCAGGAAATAAACCTAATGGGGTTTTCGTGTGTCGTGTTATTTTGGACTTTTGACAAGGTATACATTGTCTGGACCAGTTATTACAATCTTTATTTAATGAAGACCAAATGAAGCGAGTCCGAATCAATTTAGTTGTAGCTTTAATTCCTGGATGGGAAATATTATGAATGGTCTCGAAAACCTGCTTACGAAACTGTTCTGGTATGTATGGTCTAGGTGTGCCAGTGGAGAGATCACAAAATAGTGAAGTATTTGAGTCTGGCAAAGTCACTTTTTTGAGCTGTAATCCTCGTGGATTTTGTAAAAGATCAGTTAAAGTTTGGTCGCGTTCTTGTGCTTTTGAAATTTCGTTATAGTCAATAGGATTGGGCATTGAAATTGATGTTATGCGGGAAAGTGCATCTGCGGGTATGTTTTCGCTACCTTTTATATAGTGTATGTCAGTAGTGAATTGGGCAATAAAATCTAATTGCCTGCATTGACGAGGGGAAGCCTTGTCTAATTTTTGCTTGAAGGCATATGTTAGTGGTCTATGGTCCGTGAGTAAAGAAAAGTCCCTAGCTTCTAACATATGCCGAAACTGCTTTATAGAAGCATATGCAGCCAGCAATTCACGGTCGTACGCGCTGTAGTTGCATTCCGCGGGAGATAATTTCCTAGAAAAAAATGCAAGAGGCTGAAGCTCGTTGTCAACCACCTGAAACAGTGCGCCGCCAATGGCAAAATCGGATGCATCTACCTGAAGTACGAGTTTGGCATCGGGTTTCGGATGTGCTAAAAGGGTTGCGTTGGACAATAGTGTTTTGGAATTTTGAAATTCCTTATTTGCTATGTCAGTCCAAGCAATTTCTCTGTTGTCGTTTTTTTTTGACCCTTTCAAATAATTATTCAGTGTAGTTTGTGTATGTGCTGCGTGTGGTAAAAATCTACGAAAAAAATTGAGTAGTCCAAGGAAACGTCGTAGTTCTTTAATTGTTCTTGGTCTTGGATAATTGAGAATCGGCTCAACTTTTTCTGGCAAGGGTTTGGTGCCTTGTTTGGAAATGGAGTGGCCTAAGAATGATATCTCCGCAACACCGAAGACACATTTGGAAACATTAATTGTGAGGCCATAGTTATTGAGCCGTTGCAAAACAGTGCGTAAGTGAACCTTATGTTCAATTTCACTGTCACTGAAAATCAAAATGTCATCTAAATAGACATAACAAAATTTCAGATCACCAAGAATCTCATTCATAAATCGTTGGAAAGATTGGGCAGCATTACACAAGCCAAAATTCAGGTAAGGAAATTCAAATAAGCCGAAAGGTGTGCAAACAGCTGTTTTCGGAATGTGGTCGGAATGAACAGGAATGTGAAAATACGCGCGCACAATGTCAAGTTTTGAAAAACAACTTTTACCGTGTAATGCATTTGAAAAGTCCTGAATGTGAGGAATGGGGTACCTATCTGGGACCGTGCAGGCATTGAGTTTGCGGTAGTCACCCACTGGACGAATACTGCCTGAACTTTTTGATACGACATGTAATGGTGATGACCAGGGCGATTTAGAAGGCCTACATATTCCTTGATTCATCATAAATTGGAATTCCTCCTTAACAGCATCATAGAGCTTGGGATTTAATCGCCTGGGTTTGCTATGTATAGGCGGGCCGGTGGTTTCGATGTAATGTACAGTGTTATGCCGAACAGGCTTCACTTTGTGCGACACTTTTGTCAGTTCAGGAAATTCTGCCAAGATTTTGTGATATTCCGAAGTTTCGGATATTACCTTAATGGAATAGTTTTCAGAGTTATATTCAATTTTTCCAATTTGCGAAAGTTTCGTGACACTGTCCATTAATCTGCGGTGTTTGAGATCAATTAAAAGTCCAAAGTTGAGAAGAAAATCCGCGCCTATGATCGGTATTGGTACGCTTGTAATGAGAAACTTCCACTCAAAACAACGTCTTAATCCAAAGTCAACATTGAGAACTTTGGTGCCGTAAGTGTGTATCTTAGAGTTATTGGCAGCAAACAATTCAAACGAATCAGGAACTATTTTTGTGTAATGTTTTGTGAGTGGAATGCAAGAGACGTCAGATCCTGAATCAATTAAAAATCTCAAATGGGATCTTTTATCAAATACATAAAGGCGACAAGTTTTCACGGCCATCGGTGTTGACGTCGCCGATATATTATAGTCGACGGCCGTGTTTAGTTTCCCTGTTCCTTGGTTTGAAAAGAGCACGGTTGTTGACATCTGAAGGCGTTGTTGCCGAATCTAGCATGGTAATAGCAATAGCCGGTTGTTTGTGATGAGGGAGTGAAACGACGATAAGGAGATCTGAACCTCCGTCTCGTATAGTTTGTTTCTCTCTCTCTAGACAAGCGGTCGAGCTTTTTCCTAAGAGAAGCTATCTCCGCTCTCATGGCACTCATTTCTGTCAGAGGGGAGGGATTATCGGGTTCAACGTTGTTGACATGTAGCTGCGGGGTCCCTGTGCGTTCCGCTCTCCCCATGGCATAGATGCTGTTGTTGTATGTGTCTTTACTAACTTCTATTATTTTGTCGGCCATTTTCGCTAATGTCTCTAAGCTCTCTGAGCTAACTGATAGGATGGCCTGTGTTTCTGACGGCATACGTTGGAACCATAGAGTTTTTAGAAAATCGTCGCTTACAGATTTGCCGGCTAAATCTCTCATTTCCCTTAATAGGTGTGAAGGTTTTTTGTCCCCCAACTGTAGTTCGGACAACAACTTGCGTACTTGACAAGTGTTAGAATCAGAGAATTCTTCGATTATCCGTTGTTTAAGAGTCTCATACTTGTTTGTTTCGGGTGGGTTCAATAAAATATCTGAAACGGAAGCGAGCGTTTCTGGATCTATAACCGCAATCACGTTATTGTATTTGGTAGCGTCGTTAGTTATGGCGGATATTGAAAAACAACTTTCCACTTGAATGAACCATAACTTTATATTTTGCCGCCATATGGGCGGGAGTTTCAAGGCAACGCGACAAATTTGTAAGTTTTCTGGTGATGGGTCAGACGGCGAAGGGTTAGGAGAGTTATCGTTAGGCATTTTTGGATACAGACTTTTATGCGAATCTAGTTATATAATTGCGAAAATAAAAATAAGAACATTTGTTATCCTGACCAAACAAAATAGAGCGATCACAAAAAGGTCCTACCCTGATCTTAATGGCATCGGCGGTGCTGCACACATTGGGCTTCGGCTGAGTAGATTCGTCATCTTTATGTCATCAGAAGGTTGCTTCGGTCTAAGTCACCACTGTTACTGTCCACTTTTATTGTATCATCGAGAACATAACATGTTGAATCAGCGTTATCTTCAGGTCTGTCTAGTCACAAAAAATTCTCTCGCGCAGTCCCCGCACTTGGCGACCGTTGGCCACAGTCTTTGGTGAGCCGCCGCAAAACCATACACGCCACCGTCGCGATTGGCTGAAGTTACAATTTCGAGGCAAGCCTGTCTCCCAATTAAAAAGTTATTTTCACAGAGCCAAAACATTTAAAACTCACGCGTAATACGTACAGGCCGACTTGGTTCAGTTTCTGAATTCAGAAGGTAGATGGCAGCACAGAGCACGCATTCCTTAACCAGTCATCTGGCCACGATGGCATATCAATCAATCGTCTTTGCGTTAGGTATGCAACGCATACACAGTATTTTCCGGCATGTACCAATGTACAATCTATACTAGTAGTAGTCTTGATTGATTGAGATTAAACATAAACACGAAAATTCAAGCATCTGTCACTTTCCCCCAATATGGAAGACAGATGGGCAGCACCTCTAGAACACAGTACACTGATAAATCAATCAATACTCAACTCTGGCATCACTAATATATTGAGACAACGCTTATATACACACACAAGACTTTCCAGCATACACCGATTCGTTCGCAATTCTCCAAACGTATGGTTTACGAGGTGCATGTGCGTTTTATGTGATAGTGATCTTAAATGGTTGTGATGTTAGTCGAATAACAACGAGTTAATAACTTTCCAAAAAAATCATGTTTTACAAAAAAAATCACTAAACGTACCACACGGAAATAAATTTTAATAAAAATAGTTCATGAACACTTGTAAGATCTATTTACATGCGTATTGAGAAGAATTATTAGTGTATTAAATTGATCAAAGAAAATTGCAAAAAACTTAGCGAACAAGCATTAACAGCTCCGCATTTCGAGCTAATTCGGATCCAATTATACTTCTCACTAATTGCAATAAACTTTTTCTCCCTTTTCAGTCTAACTATCATATGTTACTACTAACTTATTGTATATATAATCTAACATCAAGTTATTTGCAATTAGCATTAATGTACAGCTTCAGATAAAAAACGTGATAGATATAATATCCACCGAGTAGGATCGAAGAAAAAATGATGATCCAGAAATCAAACGGATTTCCATAAATTAAGGAAAATGGGACATGAAATCCCTAAGTATAAAGAGATTTCTGTACATTTATCCAGAAAAGAAAGTGTTTATAAATATTCTGATTGCTTAAAATAATGTGGGGGGTCTTTCTTTCCTCTCAAGAGAAATCATGGTCTTATATGGCAATAAACTTACATCCAAAATCCAAATTTCATTCATTTGTTATCATTTTAATCTGGTTAAAATAAAGCTACTTACGAGCAGCATCGTCACACACCATATGACAGTGTCAATAATCATTCAGAAGCTTTGATCTTCAGGAGATAAATAACAAGCTAAGAATTAAAATAATGTACTGTTCCTATTTTTATCAGTTTCAAGATGGAAATTTAATCAAGTTGGTTCTCGCAGACTGATTAATTTTCATTCATTAATTTCATTGCTTTCTAATGAACTCTGTATTTATCGTAATTGTTTTTGTTTTATTAAGTCAAGATATAACCAGTTAGTTAAATCAAATGTATAAAGAAAATAATGTATATTTATAATTCATTTAATAATGTATAATTTTAATTCAAAATGTATTTAAATTCTGTATAATTACATCGTTCGCAATGTTTTTACTTATTTTGTTTCATGTTTCATTTATAGCAATTAGTTTTGAATTTGAGTCTAATTTTGTTATCTACATTTTATTTCCTTGAGTTCGTTGTTTATTTATCGCTGGAAGAAATATTTTGTGTGTCTTCTGTTATTTTTTTATATTGGTTTTCTTCTTTTTATAATAAATCTGTTATTTGGTTGTTTTATTTAATGCTCAAAAATAATTAGTGGTTATTGAAGTTTCAGATCGGAATTTTTTTGACGACGTTTAGAGGTGTATGGAATATCGGCCATATACAGGGTGAATAGCTTACAGCTCTCACCGCAATTTATTGGTGAACCGTTCATCCTAGAGGCATACTTCCAATTAGAAAAAGTGTCTAATAACGTGTAGACCTCAGTCACGTCATCGATATTTCAAGGGCTGGTATAGTTATGAAACAAATTGACTTTTTATACGAACACCCTGTACTCAAGAACTCAATGAGAAAGTTATGACCCTGTCTTTCCTGAGGCCCAACAAAAACATTCCACGTTTCCGTGTGTCATATTCGCTGCAATATTTGAATTACAAAAATGGAAAAAAGTTGGGAAAAAAACCGGATAAAAGGCTGTAAAATGTGTTTTAACAGCGTTGAAATGCATTTTTTATATTTTAATAACTATACAACCCCTTTAAATATGAATGACTTACCTGAAGTCCACACGTTATTTAGATACTTCTAATCGTAAGTATGCCTTTTGGATAAACGGTTCACCAGTACTTTGCGGTGCCGCTGTGGTTGCCGAGGCGAGTCATAGTGACGCACTCGCATCACGAGGACCCGTGTTCGAACCCCATCGCCACAGTGGTGATCGCCTGAAGTTGGTTTTGTGTGATTCGCACTTTCGAGGCACAAATGCGAGTCGATCTCCTCTTTAAAATGTCTCGCCACAGAGAGCAACAGGCCTCCAACGGTGCAATTATTCAATCATTACACTTCACTCATACATAGTTAGGAAAACTGATGGCAGATGGCAGCATTACACAGAAACAAACTTCACGGTAGGTCCGCAACACACACATTCTAACACCAATTAGTTAAAAGTTCCGCAGAAGAATATGAACGAGGTGCATGTGTGGTTTAGTAGCACTTTGTGCGTGCTGTTAGCTATGCGCCATGTATATGGAAAGAACAGGATTATGGTTGATAGACACTAATGAAAAACCATTACGGCCTTAAAGATCATAATGCTTTCTTATGATCTTATAATCTATCTTATGATAACTATGACTATAATTGTAATCAACTATAGTCATACAGTGTGACCTCTCGATAATGGACAAGCTTGGGACCGAATTTTTTTTTCCGCTTGTGGGAAGTGTCTATTAATGTTTTGCTAAATATTTTGAGACGTTCTGTTTCATAAAATTCAAAAGTGTCTGTTAACGGGAGGTGTGCGTCATGAAGGTTCTTCATTGTATATATACACCTCGCATATTTGTCAAACTAAATGTTTATTTTGCGAATTACGTTTTAATTCACTCCGATTTGCAGCAGTGGTTAATTTCTCACCATAAAATATTTTAGTGAATTCCAAATAACAACTTTTTGGCAATTTAGGCAACCCAACCAATTCGGTTGCCCAGCCTCTGACAATTTTTCGGTGATTACTATTATTATTTGATAACGATCTCAATTTGCCGTATTTTTCACGAGGAAATATGGGCAGCTTAGGTATCGTATGTTTGGGTGTATTGTACCTTTTTTTGGAACACCTAGGAGGGCCGAATTTTGTCAGCGGATCCTTGGCCTTTGAAGATCGGACACACCCCACTTCCCATTTTGGAGAGGTATCGAAGCGTTCCCGAAGGATGGGTGTATTTGCCCGGAGATTATGCATTGTGTATTGACCAGACCGGAGATTATGCACCCCTGTCATAATGAGTTGAATATCTCCCTTAGCGTTTCTCTATCTTTCATTACTAGCATCATCAAGACAATTTTTTAGGTTGTTAAATAGTGGAATAATGACTTTTTTGTAATTCAGTTACTATAATTTGACTTCACTACCACTAACTACTACTTAACCGTACATGCACCTCGTACATATTCCTGTACGGAATTTCTAAAAATTGGAAGCTCAAGATCACAGCACCACATTCCCTGTATTACAATTCAAACTGTTATATACCATGAAAAAATGTTGAAAATGACAAGAAAATCTTTGTAGAAGTTGTTTTGTGTTTACTCTTATTAGTGAAATCAAATTCTCTAGCGTAATTAAGTTAACAATTCCACAAAAAAACACACGTAAATTCTTGGATGGCCATGAATTAACTCAAACATGATCTTGTGTGCTGGTTAGGGCATTTGTACCTTCAACTGTAATAAACCAGTTTCTCCCAACCAAAGAAAGCCACATCAATTGACAGTACTGTTCTGGATAATTTCTCACACAAGTCCTTGAAAGGAAAAGAGGATGAAACAATTTGCAGAACGTCACAGATTTATTTACAGAAACATTTATTTACAAGCAGAGATCTTGACAAACAACGACTTGTCTTCCCGATGCAATTTCACAACTTCTTAGTTTTCTTTTGGCGACGCAGCCTTAAAAAGGCCAAACTGACCTTCTACAATAACCTCCAAGATTCGAGAGACATCTGTACATTTCCGGTTTATCATAATCACGTCGCTTTATCAGAACTGTCACAAAACGTTCAAACTTGGCGTAATTTTGAGGTGTTCACAACAATTCGTTATCGATTACTCATAGGTGGAAGATGGCATAATTTTCGTAACTGTACATTATCTTGCTTCATCAAATGCGTTAAAGAGCAAAAAAAACTACAAAGTTTATTGTAAAAAAAAAAAAGTCGTTCAACATAGGATTTCGATCGAATTCGGCGCAAAAATTGGGAAAAAAATCGTTTATAATTGCATCAATTAATAAAGGCTCAAATCCTCATGAAGTATTAATTTAACTATCGTACACTATTGTTGAAAAGTGCGTGAAAAATTCTGGGTCTGGAGAACTCTCCAACAGCGTTAATATCATAAATACAAATTCGTTGAAAATATTGTGTGAGCTTTAGAAACAGGGTTGCACAACTTTCGGCTCCCAGGCCGAATGAGGCCCGCCAAGGGGTTTCATCCAGCCCGAGAAAGATATTGTGATAGTAAAGAATACAGTATACGCAACACGATAAATGCTTAGGCTGCCCATATTTCCTTCATTAAGCTTACGGGATATCGCCAATTATCGTAAAAAGTACAGGTAAAGTTTCCGATTAGAGCCGAAATAATTGACAAAAGCAAGTAAACTTGCCAATTACAGCCAAAATAACTCAAAGGTAAAGTTGCTAATTCCAGAACAATTGTCAAACACAAGTAAAGTTGTCAATTACAGCAAAAAAAATTGTCAAAGGCAAGTAAAGTTGCCGAATACAACCAACAAAAATTGTCAAAGACAAGCAAAGTTACAGTCAAAAATATAGTCAAAGGCAAATAAAGTTGCCAATTGCAGCCAAAACATTGCCAATGGCAGGTAAATTTTCCATCTATAGCTAAAATTGCTGAAAAATTGTCAAAAGTAAATAAAGTTACCATTTGGGTCAAAAATTTCTGGAAAACACCAATGGCGGTCATATAGAGGGCTACTGCAAGTCCTAATGAGTAAAAACGTAACTCAGCAAAATAAAGTATGTTTCACAAACATGTGAGATGAATGTGATAATAATTAGTTTATCTGCTTTATTTCGGTCACCCCGAAATATCTCGGGCTTAACATGCTTTCATATCCAATGTGGCGTTATAACGCGAATCGGGAAAATTTTTGAAACCGCTTAAAGAGTTAATGACAAATTCAAATTCTGATTTCTTCTTGTTCGTGATTTTTATCCCTTCGAATTTATGGATTTGGGTATTGGATATCCATGCGCGTATGGGTTTCAGATCTTATCTTATGAATATATGTGCGTATTTGCATATGTTTTCAGGATGCATAAACATTTCTAGCCTTAAACAGGAACAGTGAGAAATATTTGGTAGTGCAGAATTCCGTGATTTCTGGATAAAAAGCTACTTGCGTCGAGATGGTAGTAAGTCTATCTCCCGACATCTTTGCTTTGTTACCGCTGGCTTTTTTCCCCTTGGGAAAAAAAAGAAGGAATTCATATCTTTATCCTTTTTTATATTTATTCTCTTCTTGTTATCTCTTTACAAAATAACCCCTCCTTGTCCCGGATGTTTAGCACAGTATACTCACAGTTGTGTGATATATAAATACAATTTCCTGACTGACAAGTCAAACGCTGACTTTTCAAGTTCTTATTTCCTTTTTATTTTTTTCTACCCCTCGGTCTACGAAATACAATTTTCTTTCAGCAAACAATATTGATGCAGAAGAGGGAAAAAAACTATAATAACTCGACACATTCTTATTTCCACATCTTATTCTTAAGGGACCACTGAGCATAAAAATTCTAAATAAAATGTTTCAGATGTGAAGGAAAACACTTATGAGAAATGACGATAGGTAACAATTCATTTCATATTATTTTCCATTTTAAACCTGTAGGTTTCGTTAAACGCTTAAAATAAAAACTAAATAAACTAAATAAACATCTCACCAAGACTAATGTTGAAATTTATAAACAATTCAACAAACAACATCAGACGTTTAAAAGTTTTTCAAAGACGTATGGAGCAGAGATCGAGCAATAATATAGCATAAAAATGCAAATATTCAAACAAAGAATCAAATTCTATTGGTTGGAAACGTGCACTTCGTTTTATCAGTTATGTTCTCCTAACCTTTTTTGAAAATAAATATCATCGAATGTTGATAAATGAAGAGCAAAATGAAACTTTTATTTAGATAACCTTATTATTTGATAAAACTTTTCCTTTTCTTTTTTGGAAAATCGGTAATATTCATTTTTTTTCAACCAAAAACATCGATTAAAATAACTTATTAATAACTTTAAGAGTTCTAAATGATGTCACTTTCTTTAAAATCTTTTATGTATGAACTTCAGCTGTTGTTGTCTAAATCCTGTTTTACAAAACATCACTAAACGTCTCACACAAAAATTTTCGTAAAACTAATTCGTGTACACCTATAAGATCTATTTGCATGTGTATTGAAGGATCAACATTGTATATCAAATTGATAAAAGAAACACAGAACTTCCGAACACACAAGTATTAACATCTCCACATTTCAAGCTAATTAAGATCAAATTATACTTCTCACTAATTGAAATAAACAGTTTCTGTCTAATACATGTGTTACTAACCACTGCATACACAATCTAACATCAAATCATTTTCAATTAACATTTATGTACAGCTGCAGATAAAAAGCGTGAGATATATCGTTAACCAAGGAGGTTGGGAAAAAAATGACGATCCAGAAAATCAAACGGATTCCCATAAATTAAGGAAAATGGGGACATGAAATCCCTAAGTATGAAGACATTTCTGTGCATTGATCCAGAAAAGAAAGGGTTTTGGAAATACTATTCTAATTGGGTAAAATAATGTGATATTTTTTTCTCAAGAGCAATATATATATACTTATTTTTAATCTAGAAAAGAAATTTCATTTGTTTAATTATTATTTGAATCTGAATTAACATAAAAAGCTACTTGCGAGCAGCATCGTCACCACTACATGAGAATGTCAATGATCATTCAAAGGAAGCTTTGATCTTTAGGAAAAAATAACAAACTAAGAAATAAATGAATATAATATACTGTTCCTCTTTTTAATCAGTTTCAAGATAGAAATTTAATCAAAATTTAATTTTTGCCTATCACCTGTCGGAAAACGAGGGAATTACGCGTACCCTGGACCCAACCTGCGCACTCTAAGGTTGAATTAAGATGTCAAAAAATTTTATTTCTTCCACATATCTAAATATTAAAACTCACACAAATAAAAAGTGAAAGAGTTGAATTAGGAAGTTTCAAAGTGACGTTCGTTGAGATTAAGTGTCGTACAGAACTTATTTTGAAGTCGTCAGGTTGAAGAGGTGCATGTGCAAGAGAGTTACGCATGTCTTTGTTGGCACATGAGACTTGAATTACGAAGAGAAACTTTATTTTTTGAATATGTTTACATTAGAAATTGGAAGAGCGTAGGTTTCGGCAGGATATGATCGAAGTGTTCAAATTTTCAACGGGATTGATAGGATGGGCCATGGATTATTTATGCCCCGTCAATCGACTGCTTCGACAAGGGGACACCTGTATCGTTTAGTAGGAGACAACTCCAGATTGTGGTGTCGCAGGGCATTTTTCTCTAATAGGGTTGTTCATAAGTGGAATAGCTTACCCTCGGAGGTAGTAAATTCTACCACAATTGACACATTTAAAAAGAAATACGATAAGCATGTTGGGGTAAATCGAGAAGCTATCCATACGTAGAATAAGGCAAACATAAATATTTTTATGGGTGGATATTGTATCATATTTTATCATGTATATATAGTCTCGTTTTGCTGCATTGTTAATTGGGTTGTAAAAAAATTGGGTTGTAAAATGTAAAGTTACATTTTTTAATTGGATTACTGTATTTTAGAAATATATTACACCCATATTTGTTATGGGCGTCTTTTTCTTTACCACCTCGTTGGGCATTTCGCCTGTTGTGGCCTTGTATTTGTATAATTTTCAGGTTATTACAATAACTATGAAAATAGAATGTTATATTATAGAGAGAGAGAGAGATAAAATGTTAATAGAATGTTAAATAGAATGTTATAAGAGACAAAAAAAAAATTGTGATTTTTCTCCCTTCAAGTCTATCTCATTTGAATACGCTCTTGCATTCTGAAGCACTATGACGACTGTTCAAGCAGCTGCAGCATAGCTTCTTGCCTTTCATATATATTCAAAATGTTTTTCCTCAGAAATGTCAAGGTACATTTCACTCTCGTAAAATTTAGAATTCCCTGCACTGGAAAAGCGCAAACCACTTACAGAATTTAGGGTATCGATATTTTTTGGTACATCCAGTATTTCATTTATTTTCTTTCCACTTACTGAGACGAAAATTCACTCGACTACAAGATTTTAGCATTGCTGCGAAAAAAGAATTCTTTTACAAATTCTCGAAGAAACGGCATGATGTACCTTCTTTATAAAATTTTTGTAGTCATCTAGTTCATTTTTTAGTATCTTGTGCCAACAAATTTTAAGCATGAAATAAGTATGATGGTATCCGTAACATTTTCTGAAAACATTGCTCCGATCAGGCCCATCCTCCTCATTCAAAATGGCTCTCGATGTTCCGTAATATAACTGCGGCGAAAAAAACGTAAGTCTCTTGAGCATATGCAAACACGAGAGTTGCTTTTCAGTTAGAAAATCATGACTTGAGTGTGGGATATATAGTAGTTCACGTTCTCAAAAAGGAATTAAATGACTTTCAGGACTTTGAATGAATTCTGCAGATCATTTCGTTACATCGTTTCAGCATGAGTTAAAAGGTCCGTTATTTAAGACGTACAGGGTATTTGTGCTAACGGTATCCAAAAGTAATGACTTATCCCTTTCAGAACATGGTGCAACAAATGTGTGGGTTGCTTTTTCTCACTACTTACTAAACCAGACATGTGTGCACAACTCGCCCATATTCCTCTGCGGAACTTCTAACGAATTGGTACATACAGAGAGAAACGCGATGTCACTCTCCGCTGTTCACACGAAGTACGAAAGCCTGGATAACCAAGCGGAGATTGAAATGTATATAGTTCGCAAAGAAAATTCAAATTCCTCTGTGGGAAATCGAACCATCAATCTCTCACTGTCCGCGCGAGTGTTCTAGCCATTGAACTATTACTTGGTACATGTTGGAATGTATGTATACGCATAGTGAACCTTCCGTGAAGTTTGTTTTTATGTAAAGCTTATTATGTGTAGTGCGCTGCCATCTGCAATCATTTTTTTTTAAACTGTGAAGTTTCTCTCAACTCACAGTGAATGAAGTGTAATGAATGATTACACCGTTGTAGGCCTGTTGCTCTCTGCGGCAAGACTTTTTAACGAGGAGATAGCTCGTATTCGCGCTTCGAAGTTGGGAACCGCAGAAAACCAACTTCAGCCTTACCACTAGGTGACGGTGGGGTTTGAACCCGGATCCTGGCGATACGAGTCCGTCTCTATGACCACTCGACCGGCTGCTTCTTCTCACTGTAGAATTTTTTCTTTGGAGCTCAGAGAGTTGAGCCCCGACTTAAAGGATTGCGTACATATTCAGATAGAAATATGATGAACTTTAGGGTTTTCATCAGAGGGCAGCACTTATATAAAATTGAACTTTCACTAGGTTTTTAAGATAGCTTCCAGGTGAAAGTGCGTCCGAAAAAAGTCTGATTTATTACTTAAAATTTAGCAATAAATTCTCATATATTTGAGTTAGTGATGCATTCAATATATTGGGTATTGTTTACTAAACATATCTGTGCTACTTCATTTCACCTGGAATTTTCGTCAAGAAAAGGTTGCATTTTGCGGTCAAGAAACTACTTAACTAGAAAGTAAATGTCATCTATTTATAAGTGGAAACTAATATCGTATCTTTTAAATCATACCTATAAAGTTTTATTTCCCTGATAATTTGTCATTTTATGTTAGATATTAATTTGATGGTAATATTCTGAGCAAAACTAGGGCTACTTTACACCTCTCAAAAAGTCATGTAAAGCAATTCCAAAGTAGTTTGCAACAACTCCAAAGAAATTTTTCTACTTCATTTCAGGATTAATTCAGCTCAGTATCAATTCTATTACGTTCAAAAGAATATTGTTTGCTTCATTTTTCGATAAATTATTACCGAATTTCATTCATTCGAGTTGTTTTTTTTACATGGTAAATGAGATGAATTGCACTTTGTGAATTTTCATTTTTTCCCCATTTAAGACCAAAAAAATCAATTTCCTGTAGTACCACAATGCATTTCGGGGGGGGGAAGCTCGACAGTGCTCCAAAACACTGTCTTACTAAGAAGTAATCAATATATAATAAGGTGGTTTATCCGAAGACGATGCCATTTTCCGCTATTACTACGAAAGTTTCGACAGCTAGCTGATGCAAATGTAAATCCAGGAAAAAAAATTCAACAGTCCTTGCTGGCAACAGAACCCACGTCCTCTCACTTGCGGGTACAGCGCGCCATAGACCACTAAACTACAAAGCCAACGAATCCTCTTCCCTTAGAGCTTGCTTGAGCTGAACGGAGCCATACATGAACGTCCAGACCTTACTCAGGCCAAAGCTCACAAATTTCTGACATCGCCACCAGTTGGCGACTTATTCGATTATTTGTGAGCTTTGGCCTGAGTTAGGGCAGACTCTCCATTGTGTTGTCCCGTGTTCAGCGCACACGAGCTCTAAGAAAAGAGGATTCGTTGGCTTTGTAGTCTAGTGGTCATGCATACACATATACTCACGTAACATGTTCCGACATGTACCCATTCGTTAGAAATTCCTCAGAGGAATGTATACGAGGTGCATATTCAGTGAAGCAGCAGCAGTCTAGTGGTCTCACCCGGAAAGTGAGAGGACGTGTGTTGGATTTTCTTTCCTGAATTTATCTTCGCACCAACCAGCTGTCGAAAAATTCGTAATAAGGTTGTGCAATGTCCTTTATGGGTTACTTTGCACCAATTTTAAAAAGTTCATAAAAAATTGTTTCTAATGTGATGGCTTTTTTAGGGCAACAGACCTGTTCTAACATCATCTTAGAATATATCAACATCATTTTCAAAAATCATTTCACACATTTGCTATTCGTAGCTTAATTTTTTTTCTTAATTAAGTATATAGCTCAAAAACGGTGAAACACGTGTGTTACTTTGTGTTACGTGTTAATTTCATATTTGATAACGTGATAACGTAAATTTTATAGCTTTCAAATTGACAGCGTGAAAAAAAAATTGTAAGTAATGAAGTAGATCTCAAAATTCTGTCAATCTTCCCATAATAAATGTATAATATAGCTTAATTATTATTATTTTTTCTAATTTGGCCAGATATCGGCGAATTGACTTATGTTGGCTTCCGCTCACGTATATCACGATCATTAGAAACTTCTAATGCTACTCATTATAAAATTGATTACTGTGTTACTAAATTAGTACTGATATTATTAGTAAGAGAAAGAGATCGATAAGAAAATGCTCTTATGCCAACCATGGCTTCAATGCAAGGTACAAGGATAGAATGTTCACTACGTAGTTGCACGAACAAAAGAATTCACGTGAGCAGCAAAGGGGTGTCAATTTGAAACATGTTTTACGCATCCAACATATCTAACGTAATTAAATAAATCCAAGTTAATCTTTTTGTTTCAAACAATAGTTCCAACTCTGATAAATATTTTGAATATGAATATGTACTAAAGCAATAAATTTTATAAATTTCAAAATGATAAATTTTCAAAAAGGTGTAACTTGGTTTTTTCTAACAAAATAAATCGAAAATATTAATAAGGTTAGTGAAACCTTAAACTTTTGTTGCGTTTTTGTGTTCGTTAATTCATTAATCCGGGAATGAAGTGAAGCCAAGCACAGAAACGAACGGTTCTCCTGCCTCTCAGTTTGGGCATCGCCTCACCTACATTTGAGGCTCGCGAATATATCGTGGGAGACAAAAAGAGAGAGAAATCTCGTTCTTCTCATATCATGTAAATTTTTCATTTTTCTCCGTAAATTAGAATTGAAAGCTTCCCTATCCTTTCTCTGACTTGTGTGTATTGAATTTAATGTGTTGAATAGTTATTTCATTGAGGAAGAATGCCGTCTTTTTATGTTCGACAAAATAGTCCCCGTATTCGTCTTTTCATCTTCAAAAGAACGGAGATAATACAGCAACAACAACTTCAGATAAAAGTAAAAGCAACATCTTCAAAGAATGAGACCATTTTTACTGTGCGTAAAAAGAACAATTAAGTAACATTCGTGAATATACAGGGTGCATAGAGAATTCCCTTTATCCTGAAATAACTCGTGAACGACTGATCCTAGAGGCATACTTTCAACTGGAAAAATTATCTAAATAAGACGTTTTTTAGATATGTCATTTATAGTTGCAAAGGGTTGTGTAGTAATTAAAATACAAAAACCAACTTTATATATGGACAGCCTGTCCTAAAAAACCAATTAAAAAGTTGTTGCCGGTCTCTCCTGAGCCCAACAAAGAACATCCCATGCTTTTAAGTGCAATATTCACTGAGATATTAATTCAAAAGTCGGAAAAGATGGTAAATAATAGCATTAGAATAGAACTAACGTACAAGCTCATTCTGTGCTTCACATGCTATTCTTTCCCTCCTTTTCAGAGATTTTCGAACCCAAATATCCAAGAACGAAATTATATAACTCACTTAAAACACTTTTTTTTTTTTTTTTTTTTTGTGCTCAAGAAAGACGGGGCAACGGCTTTCTTGTTTGAGATTTTAAGATACGTTGGCCAAATAAAAAGTTATACTTTTATTTTAATAACCACATGACCCCTTATAATATAAATGACGTATCTGAGGTCTGCGCGTTATTTGGATACGTTTCTAATTGAAAAAAGTCTTTTAGGATCTACTGTTCGTGAGTTATTCCAGGATAAACGCACTTTCCTATGCATTCTGTGTAATAATATACCGTTCATTTCGTGTAAAAACTAGTGTTGCCTACAGCGCCTCACTTGAAGAGACATTGGGAACAGGATCAGCTCAGTGATACCACGCTGGTAATGCACAGAGCGTACAAACATAAAGTTCTCCTCTTCTGAGCTTTCTATAGCCGTCACTATTCATCAGAAACCTACGAAACTTCGGAAATGTCTTGATGACGTGGATGAGAGAAAGGAACTGGGCACAAACTAAGATAGGTTCCTGCAATCAGCACCAGTGTTTTCTATGTTTTTATGCATGCTAATTTTTCGCAAACATGTTGAACGAACTGCTCAAGCTTCATGGCAAGATATCTAAATATCGCAGCAGAACTATCTCACTTACCATTTCTTCACTGAAGAATGGGACGTTAAGTTTAACGAAACATGCTTTGCTGGTGCTCTTTAACGAACATAGTGATTTTGCACCAAAAGCTATGCGTAGACTATCTGACGTTGCTGTATTTAGGCTGTAGCGTATGCCGCCAAGCTGCCAATATTTGGCGAGATTGAAGCTCGCTTGGCCTGAAATCGCCGACAAACACATTTCCACCCGCTGTCATCGCGATAGCAACACGCACGCAACCGTCTTCAAATTATGTGTTTGGGTACTTCAAGTATTACGTCAGCATCGATAGGGTGGTGGGGAAGGGTTTCGGATTTGCTGAATTTTGATGACGGGAGGGGGGTTTGAATGATGCTTACGTCATCAACAACCCTTTATAAAAATATGAAATATTCTTAATGATATCTTTATATATTGGGAATGTCAAAAACAAGAAAAACCTTCCTTTCCCTACTTTGTGAGCACCTGAACTAACATCTCCTTCCTATTGATAAGTGGAAGCTACTTCTCTAGTAGACCCCCTTCCCCCGTCCAGTCTCACTTATAACGGGGCGTCAGATGAACTGTTTTGTGCCCATCCTCAGCGCGTCACATGCGTTGTCCTTGTGTGATTCCCTGGATTGCCGTACATAAGTGGATATATGCTCTTCGAACGGGGGGAGAATGTTGTTCACCGAGGGTGTGCATGGTGATCTGGGGGAATTGTCTATCTTCTTTCACCCTTCGGCCTATGCTGATACAATTTTTCGTGAACGGTGGATCACCATCACCTCTGTATTGTCTATGGTCCTGTATGACGTAGACGAGAAGACAAGCTTCGATGATTTACGGAACAAGCAAAGAAATTACTACTCGTGAAAACAGTTTTCTTGTTGATGGAAAGTTATAACCACAACTGGTTTGTGTGTAGATAGGATATTAAAAAAAAAAGAAAGCGTTTGGTGCATTTATTTACCGTTTCCCTGAGATACTTGATCACGCGTGGTGGAGGCCCACCTTGCACTCTGAGAAAAATTCGTAGAAATTAATTATTGTATAGTTAATGTAATCAATTACAGAAAAGAAAAAAAAACCTGAATTTTCTAACAGATAAAAAACGTATTATCCAAGGGGTACGGGAAGGAAAGAAGGTTGATAACCATTGGTCTATAATCATTTGAAAAATAATCTTCGTGCATAATCCAGCAGTGTCAGACTCCCTATGTATATTCTCGAAGGGAAATCTAATCAGAGGCGTACGCAAGATTGGCCTTTGCAGGGTGGCAAACATAAAGGCTTAGGGAATGAGTCGCAATGAATTTCTCAAAGAGAAATTTTGAGTTCTTAGCCTGTAAATAGCACTGAAATTAACATCAATTGATTATAATAACAAAGGTATTTTCTTTCGATATTTTACATTTTTTTAATTTTTTTTGCATCGAAAATAAATTTTCACCATGGGGTAGGGGGGCCTAATTGTTTACCCCCCGTGGCGTACTTCTCTGATCCTAATATGCGTTAAGGAGGTAGGGTGCAGAGCTGGAAAAATTTTGGTGATAAGGGGGGAAGAGGAATCAGAGTTTTACTGCCTTTTCCTGAAAATTGGGGAAGAGGTCAAAAATGGCCAAAAGTCTGCTGACGTAATACTTGAATGGCCCCTTGCGAATAAATTTTACTTTAATAAATATTAGTATATTTTATTGAGCATGAATAATCATCATTCCTTGAAGTCCATCGCAGCATCATCAGGACAATGGTGACTCGGACGTGGTACTCTGTAGCGTATACCGGTATGCCGCCAAGCGAGCTTGAATCTTGCCAAATATCGACGGCATACACTCCAGAGTATTAACAAAGCCTCCTAGATAATACATCTAGGAGGCTTTGGTATCCCCCCCCCCCGCAGCGACTTAGCAGCGATAAGGCTATGATAACCATACATTTATGGACTTTTTCCAATATTTATTTTTTTATTTTGATTTCACGTGGTTTTGCTTCATTTATTTAACTTTTCCACTATTTTTTTTTTTCGTTTCGTCGAAAGACGACAAGGGGCAATCAACCAGATTGCCCCTTGTCGGGCAATCTGGTTTTGTATTTGCATTTATACATAAAAAATGAGTATATTCATTTTTTGTAGTTTATTAGAACAAAATGAATTTCTCAAATAATCACCAAATGTCAGTATCAAACATTTTTTATGTGAAATAAACACACATTTGGTTATTATTTTGTTTTTACATTAGATATTCATAGAAGTTTTAAAACTGGAGCTTACTACAAATTAGGTTTTTCAACTCTATTTGTGACTTTAATCGCTTAAAAACAAACTCGCTTTAGCAAAATGAGATGGACCTTGAAATATCTGAATAAATTACACGTGTATTCATAGAGAGGCAACACCACCCTAATTTTATGAAAAAATGATTAGGAAACTCACGCTGTTATGAGTAACGATGTGAGAAACTCTAATGATCTGAAAGTTTATAGAATAAGAAAAAAATTCACATTTTAATGGCAACCATCATGAACTTTCCTTCATGGTTGTTAGATTTTTGAAGTGAAAAAACACGGTATATATGCCTCAAAATTTAATATCCGAACATCCACGTAGATCAAAGATAGAGAAAAGATTTCTTTATTGGAATGCGATTGGTCATTGTTTTTTTACTCGTTACAACAACCTGAATAATGATCGGTGTCTTTCCGTGGAAATTTAAGTTGAATCGACGTAAATTATATTTAAAGCAGGGGCTCTTACACTCTGGGTCAAGCCCTAAACCTGTGCCCCAGGGGGTTCTGAGATGGGTCACACAAAAACTCCACTTGTTGCTACACCGCAGGTTTCAATGGTATCTTAACGGCATTGACGACCTAGGCTCACACCCAGACATTTTAAGGCTCTCTTGAGCAGTGATTTTTTAATACTTTTTCAGGGAACAAAAACAGCATTTATAAAACATTCATAACATTATTACAGAATGCACGGGAATGATGAAGAATTTTTATATAAAATGTGAACACAATAAACGAAAATTCAGAAAATAATAAAAATTCAAAGTTGATGAGAATTTCAAATACATGAAAAAAATACTGTAAATAGAAGTGATTCCAGAATAAATTAAAACATTTTCTTAATGAGAGATAATGCAAGAATTAATTAAAATAATGCAAAAATTAATGAATATAATACAAAAATTGGTTGAAATAATGCATGATCGATTGGAATAATGTAACAATTAATTAAAATAATGCAAGGATTAATAAATGAAGTAACTAGAATAACCAAAAATTCAGAATTTATGAAAGAAATTACTTCAGACTTTGCAAGAGCTTTCAATAATTTGTTGCCCTTGGGCTTATTCCGCGTTGACACAAGAGACGGTCACCAACCGGTTTCAAAAAATTATGGAAGAAAACATTTTATTACTTAAGAATATTTAATGAGCATTTACAAATTCGAAATAAATCTATGGGTCGTAAAATTGGTCCTGTTGCTGATTTTGGGTCGCGACTAAAAATTGGATATACAATTTTCGGGATTACATTCTATTCACAATTAATCGACATGAGTATCGACAAGAGGATGTGAAAATGAAACATTGATATACTGCGAAAAAAGCTATTTAAAATGGATTTCATCATTTTTGTACTCAAAAATAATAGTGCACAGATTTTTAACTTCTCCCCCCCCCCCCTAAAAAATAAGGTGAGAAACTTTAACCTGTTACATCATCGGCTGATTAATTTTTCGATCATAAATTTGTAACGGCGTCGTAACATTTTCAATGTTACCCAACATAAAATACAAAAAATAAAAGTATTTACCGTTATAATTGTGAAGATTCTGAGCTAATATATATCAGAATAAACTTACGACGATGTATTTCTCTTTGATTCAATCTGAGATCTTGATATCAGATCAAACAGATACAGACGTAATTACACTCTCTCGCATCAAATGACAGAGTGTCACTTGGGAATATCGATTAGACGTTCGTCTTACGTTACTGAAAAGAATGGCATTATAGAGAAAATGGAATTGATTTCTCAGTAGTCTTCACACTAGAAATCAATCAATTTTTGTCTGTTAGTTTTAGAAAGACAGAAAATGAGTATTTTCTTTAAAAAAGTTACATAATCTCATAATCTTCCCTCTACTCCACTTTATCAAAGAAAAAATTAACAGATATTTCAGAGCATTTTTCCATTTCGTATCAAATACTTGGAATAATGGACAGAACATGAACCAGAGGGTGGGGGGGGGGCTTAACGCGAGGCCTAGAAATTTTTTGCAGTGGCCAACTGACAAAAATACAAGTTACAGAATTCATAGAAATGCTGGGAAAGAATAATTAAAAAAATTATTTCAAAATTGATGAAAGAAGTAATTTTCTAAATTGCTTTTAGAAAATGGTTCAGAATTGAATAATAATAATTTCAGAATTGAATAATAATAATTTCAGAATTGAATAATAATAATCTCAGAATTGATTATTAATAATTTCAGAATTTATTATTAATAATTTCACAATTGATTATTAATAATCTCAGAATTGATTATTAATAATTTCAGAATTATTTGAAGGAAATATTGTAATTTTGGAATTAATGAAAAATAATTTCAGAATTACTGAAAATAATAATTTTGGAATTATTGAAAAAATAATTTTTAATTATTGAAAAAATAATTTTGAATTATTGAAAAAATAATTTTGGAATTATTGAAAAAATAATAATTTTAGAATCGATGAGAAATAATTTCAGACTTAGTGAGGAATTTTTGAATTAGTGAGAGAAATAACTTGACATATTGCAAAATATATGTTCAGCATTAATTAAAACATCCTCTTTCCCCATTTCCGTTATCAGACTTTGAACAAAAACTGACTCCGCCCAGTGGCAGTTGATTGACAGGACGGGTGGGGAAAGAAAATGTTATCAGGAGAAGAAAAAAAACTTATAACGAAATGCGGGCTGTTTTGAAAAAATTTTAAAAATCCGAGATATTTTGAGATTGCGCCTGTAAGAGTTAATGGTCCTGAAGCTACATGGGAGTGTGTGTGTGTGTGTGTGTGTGTGTGTTTTTTTTTTTTTCTTTTTCTTTCTTCCGGCCTGAATGTCCGAGAGCTTGACGACCCCTGACATAAATAATCACATATATTTTGTAACATAAATGTTTCTTCCCGATAAATGAAACTTTCTTCGGAGAAAACCAACTTAAATATTTTAGATTAAAAAACGGAATTGATGTAAATATCACATTATATACACCAGGTCAATATAAAAAAAGTTTGCCTGTTCAAAACCTTCTGTAGCACTATCAATAGACGGATAGATTTTGCAATTTTTTTCATTTGGAGGACAAATCTGTCGAAGATTCTGCAATAAAAATAAATAACGTCTAAAATATCGAGATAGAGGACAAAAAAATTGATTAAAATGTTAAAGAAACTCATTAATTTCACATACAAAAATTTTTTAGGCCAGCGAATTGAGTTAAGGTGTCTCATACCTTTTTGAAAATGATCAAAAGTTATGCTCCAGTAAAAATACGTATTAAAAATATGATGAAACCGTTGATTTTATTTCAAATGCGGTACACACACTTTGTAAATTTTCAAACAATGTGAAAAAAAAATTATATTAACACTTTGCGTGCATGATAAACAGCATAACATCAATGTAGTATGATATGTAACGAATAAAAATTGATTCAAAATAAAGAAAACTGTTCAGTTCATAAAATAATTCGAAATATTCCTATTATAAATTCTTGTTTTCAAAAACATGGTTTTTTAATGTTTCAAATTTTGCATTTAAAATTTAATTATAAACAAGATTAAGTCAATGAAATTTCAATATTTTGCCTCATTCAATGAACTGGACAGTTTTCTGCATTTTCAGTTACCCTATAATGCTATTTAATCATGCGCACAAGGTGTAAAACATACATTTTTTTACTTAATGTTTAGTTTTCATTAAATTTTTTTGATTTTCAAGCGAAATAATATATCAAAACAAATGATATTGAAGACATGAAATAGTATTAAAGCCTTATGAATATTGAAGACAAGGATAACACTGTGTTGGCATAGCGTATAGAATCAAAAATATGTCTATTAAATGAGACACGAATGACTAAATAATATTTTTAATGAATATTTCTACTAGTGTGCATAGAGTTTTCAAACCTTTTTGTTCATGTTAAAAGGTATGAATCCCCTTATCTGTAGTGCTCATGATTTCCACTACAGCGCACACTAACAGCTAGAGTAAAAATAGAGCTAACGGAATTTTTTTTTAGTTTGAAACTACATTCTAAAACACCTTCGTTATTTTTTTATTTATTTTAGAAGAAGAAAAATACTTTCATGTTTCTCCTCCTAAATTTGATTTATTTTTTATTTTTTCACAAAAAAGAACATAATGGGTAGAAAATAAGAACAAAAAGGCTTTAAGAACTTGAAATATCGTTTAAATTTGTGAGAGTGGCTAAATTAGAACTTCAACACATTCTAAAAAATGTGGATTCCATTTATGTAATTGTGTTCTTGTTGTGTATGTCAGTATGCTGACCATTGCATTCAACGAGTTGACACTCTCTCTTTTCTTTCCAAATAAATAGAAATAATTATCCTATGTCTGATCTAATTTTTAAAATTTCACTACTACATAACCGTACATACATGTTATAAATCATATTTCTCTCCTAATTAATTAGTACACGCCGGAACTTGTTACGTGTGTATATGTGTGGCCTGACGTATTTATGATGTTAGAATTACGCGTGTTTTGTGTTCAAGAATTGCTGACTTCTACTTTGGATGGGCCCCAAACTTCAGCCGACCACTTCTGTGCCGGCAACGTCAAGTTACGATACTGTAGTGTGTTTTCTATACCCACGAACAAAATAGAAAATTGAAGGACTTGCATTAAAAAAAAGATAAGTTGGATCCTTTGCATATTCCTGTGTCCGACTGCATTTCTCAATCTTCCGAAGATCGATGGTAGCTATGAACAGTCAGACCGTCAACACGATACTAGCATAACATTAAAATTGAGGAATCCTCCATTTCCACTTCAAAATATGGAAGGCAAACAGAAGCACGAGCAGAACATAAAAAATTCATAACTCTGACAACTTAAATACGTTAAAAGCCACACATACACTGAGAACACACATTCCGGCATCTACCGATTCGTTAGAAATTCCGCAGAAGAATGTAAGAGTTGCATGTACGGTAAAGTAGTAGTAGCAGCACTTCTGCACAAACCGGTCTCCCATTTGAAAAAGTCTCTCCACAGAGAACAGACATAGTACTTACATAACATGAAAATTTCATTCATTTCCAACTTTCACTTCAAAATATGGAAGCCAGATGGCAGCACCAGAATAACACGAAACGAGCTCTAATGATATGAAAACCAATAAAATGCTAATTTATATGGAAATAATAAAATTATATTAATATGAACTGAGATTTTTTCTTCAAGCCCGTGATTCATCGTGTTGAACATAATAATAAAACATGATATATATTCACTGATATAATGCTACTCTATATAATGGCGGGATTGAATAATGGAAAAGGTTGGAATAAGCTTTATTTATACGCAGGTTTTTTTGAACAGCTGCACATCAGCCAGCTGTTGGATGGAGGTGAATGACATCATCCTCGGATAAGCTAGATTTGCAATCAATAATTATCCAATAAACCGATTATTTTGAAATGAACCGCAACTATGATCACGATTTCAATGAAACAAATACTGACGTTTTAATCACGTTGACTTTTTGAACAATAAACAAATTCATGTCCTTTTGGCAGCCGCAGTCATCACTGATATGAAAAAAAAAAAATGTGTCCTTTTTTTCCCCCGTCTATATGATCGATCGAATGCTTTATCAGCAAATCATTGTCATAATTGCGTGAATGAAATATGTATGGGACATTTTTTTGTTTTTTCTCCTTCCATTTCTTGTCATATTCGCTAATGAAGTTGACTCCCCTACACACGTTATGAAACCGATCTCTATTTCGGAAATGATCATTTGTTAGAACAAAGAACCGAAATTCGTGCTGATTTGCTGAATTTGACTTCGGTAAAGGAAGGTAATGGACCTCCTAATGGCCACCCGAACTAACTTATTTATTAGTTGCAACCATGTATTCGTTTGAAAGTTTTTTCTTTTTCCCCTATTTTTACTGCATCTCATTCCAGAGAATTTTTTACCTTTACTTTTCTTGCCTCTAAGATAATGAGATGAAGTAAAGTTGGAAAAGAGAGAGGAGGAAAAAAACATGCTTCAATACATTTTCTTAGTGTTTTTCTCATTAGGTGAGTGTTTTTTGCATTGTATCAAACTCTTCTGGCATTTGACAGCTTGTACCTACAACGACTAGTTCGATCAAAACCTCCAGTTAACTGCCGATTCCCAACACCGAACTTCCTTTTTGTTACAGTTAATCTGGACAGGGTCTACAAACAAAGTCGTAAAGAATAGATGGTCAAGGTTGAAAATTCATAGTGTTGAATTACAGCACGTTTCGTAGGTTGATTAAACGGGGAAAATGGATATCAATGGGTAGACCTCATCGTGAAAGATACGTTGACACCTAATTAACTGTGGATTCAATGTCTCAATGACGAAAAATCTCGCCGCTGTGAGTAGCAAACCTTACACTATCAAAAAACTGTACTCGTTAAAAATCCATTCATTGCCAGCTTCGGCTTCAAAAGATGCATGGTTACACCTAAACACATACATGCAGGCAATGTATAAATCCATAGTTGGGTCCCAAAATAGATAATATTCCAGTGCAGCCACCTTCAGAGTTAAAATGGTAGTAAATTGACTCTAGCCGCTATGGTCTAGGCATTTCGTGCTGGACTGTCATCGTAAAGATCCAGGGTATGAAACCCGTTGGCGGCACAGTAGCGGTTGACTAAAGTTAGTTTCCTGCGTTTTTTCAACTTTGAGGTGAGAATGCGAGTCGGTCTCCTATTTAAAAAAGTCTACAACACGATATTTACATAACATGAAAATTCAAAAATTCAAGTATTTGCGATCTTTACTTCAAAATATGTAAGAGGGATGGCAGCACCAGAAAGAACACAAAACAAACACTACTCTAACAACATGAAAAATGTAGAGGGGATCACACATACGCCGAGATCACACATTCCGGCATGCACCGATTCGTTAGAAATTCTGCAGGGGAATGTGTACGAGGTGCATTGTACGATTAAGATAATTAATTGCCTCTGTGGCGATGACGGAATAGGGCTGCGTACAGTTTGAAAGAAAGATTTGGATGACGCAAAAACTGACGGCATGTCCGTTACACAGTCCTGTCGATTTTTTTCTTTTTTTTAATTGTCTATAAGGGATTCAAAAATGTCTATTCTCTCCGGAAAAAAGACGTTCACTAAGAGAAGCCATTTTCGAAATGTTTGGAACAAAGAAAATTGCTTAATTAAGTCGCTTATGAAGGACAGAGACTTTCATGGTACCGTAAACGCGGTCTATTTTGATCCTGGTACCTATCTTTGGCCCAAAACGATAAAATAATAAAACGTATTGTAATTAATGTATGAAATTATTTTTGAACTAATTTCTGCAGTTTCTGCTATGTAGCCGAGTGCTTTGGTTAGTTCACAAATTCCCAACTAGGCAGCAGCAGTGGTGAGTATTTATACTGTGATCGCACGTGGTTTTTCCACCTCTAAACCTTTCAACTGTGTAGAGAGAGAGAGATGATTATAATCCAGCTTATTCAAGATAGGTAGGTGTCTAATTAGAAACACAATTTAATGCTTTCAACTGCAGTATGATTAAAATTCGTTTAATCTTTCCTTTTTCCCGAAAACATTAATAGGAAATTTAAGCTCTAGAAACCTGAAAAATGCCCCTTCCCTCCCTAGTTTATTAAATTTTTTAATAGTTATTTGGCTCAACATTTTGATGGGCCAAAGTAGGTTGTATTTTTGCAACCCTTGGTAATTTGTTTGTGAGTACACTTAAAAATATAATTCTACATAGTGTCAAGGCCTTAGCGGGGGGGGGGGGGCGAGTGGAGTATGTCTTCCTCCCGAAACGTAGTAAAATTACTAATGGCTAGGAAATTCTTAAGTCTATTGTGCTACCACTTTCATCCCCCTCCGACATTAATTCCTGAGAACGGCCCTGCTATGTATAACTATGTTGTGTTTTTGTTTTTTAATGTCTTTCCTATTTCAAGTTTTTGTTTCCAGACTGGAAAACTGGAAAAAATGGCGTATAAATATAAGCGTCAACCTGGAAAAGGAAGATATGCAGACTACAGCAATGACCATCTTCAAAACTGTTTAGATGCTGTTTGGTGAGATGGTCCAAAGTCAAGCTGCAGAGCGTTTAAAATACCCCAAGAAGCACAATCCAAAATAAACTTAAGAATGTATTTTCTGGCACACCAGGGGTCATCTCAAGGTTTTCAGTGCCGAAGTTACGCGGGTGCATGTTCACTAAGACAAAAGAGTAAAAGAAGAAAAAAGTTTGTAAACCACTGATCTAAAGAGTTTGCGAGCATGTGAGTGACCAAAAGGGTGGCCTAGAGAGTAGGCGACCAGGTTAGCGAGTGACCAATAGAGTAACCTAAAGAGTTTGCAAGCTTGAGTGAACAAAAGAATGAACTAGAGAGTGCGGGATCAGGTCGGTGAGTGATCCTAAGAATGAACTAGAGAGTGTGGGATCAGGTCGGTGAATGATCGTAAGAATGACCAAAAGCATGTACACGCATGTGATCGACCAAAAGTGACCTAGAGAGCAATGGACCAAGTCAGTGAATGACAAAAAGAGTGACTCAGGGAGTATGTGAACATGGGAGTGACTAAATAGGTGACCTCGAAAGTGTGAGCATGGAAGTGACCAAATAGGTGACCTCGAGAGTGTAAATATAGGCCTGACTGAATAGGTGACCTTGAGAGTGTGTGTAAGCATAGGAGTGACCAAAAGTGCTAAGGACCAGGTGATGGAACGACCAAAAGATTGACTTGGAGACAAATGCGCATTTACGCGTATGTATGCGGGGAGAGGGGGCTGAGAATAGGGTGGTAAATTTGAGAAATGCGTGATCAAGGAAATAAGACAAGAATAGGGAAGGGCGGCAAAATTTGTGTAGCCCACAGGCGGAAAAGCCATAAATTCGCCTCTGTGTAAATATTGCTGTTTATATGATCAATACAATTTGTGTGTGTGTGAGAAATACGAGTTTTCTTTAAAAATTTAAGTTTCACTACGAGCCGAGGTTCAAGAAAACACCCTAGCTCTCAATTTAATGATTTAAGATGGAAAAAAGTAAAGTAGGCCGAAGTTAGGAACATGCATCGGCAAAAAACATTGTGTGTGTGGTCCAATTTTTTTTTTAACGCGAGATCATATAGGGTTCATACAAAATCATGCATGACCAAATTTTTTGTGTCGTGTTAATTCCTTAGATATCATGTTAATCATTAAAACAGTATTCATCCCATAATGAGCAAATTTTCAACTTTTTTCAGCGTACATATATTTAAAATTTCATTTGATTCATATTAACACGAAGGCCATTCGGAAATCGATATTTATTTTAAAAACAATTTTTTCATTCATTCCAATCTTGTGACTAAAATAAAATTTCTCTCCGATGTCCGTCAGTATTAATTTTCATGAAAATGCCACTTGAAATAGTTCTTATAAATTTTAGAAACCATTTTAAAAATTATTCGATACAGTTCGTTCTTGTGCAAAGCTTTCTTCCTCAACAAATAAAATTATCGTTATTCTAAATAGGTTTATTGGATTAAACTCTTCAACTTCAATTGAGTCAGCTATTCGTAGCATCATTTCAATTCCAGAGAATTGAAAAAGAAGGAAGGTATAATCATTTCACATCGAGTTTACTATGAATGACTTTCATCCAAAACGAAGGAATTGGAAAGTAACAGTGAAATTCTCCAGGATCTAAAGCGAATTTGAAACTGGCAGAATCGCCATGGATTCGGAATCTGCATAATAGGAATCGAGAAACGTTATTTTCAACGCATTTGCAAAGAGAAAGTGTCTATATTCGTAACTTAGTTGCACTTTGAATAAAAAATTCTCTTGAAGAATAAGAATTATCCCATTATGCTAATTTTTTTTAGAATTTTGTGATAATGATCCTTGCTTTTTTTTTCAAATCTGAATCAGCGTTTCCCTTTTGTGCATATAACGACAATTTCCATTCTCTTTGTAATAAAAATACAAAAAGGCTGCTTTTATTCTTCTCCAATTACATCAGTCTTGAAGAGAATAAACAGAATTTATTAAGTTCTTACAGATGATATATCATCAGAATGTATGTTCGAATTCCCGATTCATTTTTCCTTTGAAAATATCGGCCATTTTTTATTTGTGATCTTTGTGTCATTTCTTCGAATTGATTTTTCTCCCTCTGATGTTACGTTTTTCTAAGATTTTCCTATTTTAATTACTAGAAATCGGCACTTCTAATAAGTTCCACAACAGACACTGTTCTTTTTTTTTATTGCGGCGATGAAATTTCGTGAACCAAGAGTTAGAGAAAAGTAATCTTCAAATTCGATTAATATTTATGATGGCATGTAGACTGTTTGGTCGTTATTGGAACCCGGAATTTTAGGCCCTTTCTTTCTTTCAAACCGAGCACACCTCAGGTCTATCACTATCTATGGGCAAATGGAAAATAAATGGGGGGGGGGGGGATGAAATAGTAAATCACTCACCACCGATTTCTACTAATGAAATTAAGAAATCGGACATTGAGTATTGTTTCACCAATTTTGTTTGTTTCTGATCGGATAAAGTAAAAGGTAACCCCAGGACCAACTAAACGCATGGGCCCCCACCGGGGCACGGACCCTTAGAGGGATATGAAAGTTTCGTGATAATGCTATCTAGTGCTATATGATTTTGAAAAGATCGTGAAATGGTGGGTTAGTATTAGAAAACTAGAAGGGACCCACCCCAAATTAATATTATGTCGTTCAGCGCACGCCCGCCCGCCCCCCCCCCACCACGCATGATGCTGTTGAGACGAACCTAGGTAACTCTCTCACGGTGCAATGTATTGGCTGTTGCAAAGTGGACAATCGCATTCTCAAGATGTATGTTACGGTTTTCTTCTTCCGGAGTTGCTTTCGGACTGTGTTCTTCGAACATGCGGGACGTGGCTGAAAATATCATCTCTTCTGATGGATGCAACTTACGTTCGTGTTTTCAATGAACTTTGATGGCAACCAAATCATGTAGATTCAGCATAGTAGTCAAAGCAGGTACAAATATGTACAAAATCTATATAAACATACGCTGAGATAAAGCGCGGGGTGGGGGTGGAATTCGAGTGGCGAGATGCATTTTATGTCCTATTTCATAGATGAAAGCACACGCAAATGAACCGGCATCTTGCTGTCACTTCAATATTCCCTTATTCTCTATTAGACCACCGTGAGGGCGGAGATACGGGGGGCACTCTTCCCCCCACCCCAGCGTGAAAGATGACGCCGACTGATCTAATGTCTATGCGTATGTATGAACTGACATCATCATCGTTAACCTCCCCCCAGATTTTCAGGTACATCTCCGCCTATGTAACTATTCTACTTAACCGTACATGCACTTCGTACACATTTTTCTGCGGAATTTCTAACGAGTTGGTACATGCCGGAATGTGTTCTGAGTGTGGCCTCTAGCGTATTATATTCTAAGAGTTGCGCGCTTGTTTTGTGTTCTTGTTGGTGCTGGTCTTTTGTATTTTAAAGTGAAGATAGTGATGAAATGATATTTGTCATTTTGTATGCCTGCCTGCTCTCAGAGGAGAGACTTTTTCAAATAAAAGACCTGCTCGCATTCGCTCCTCAAGGTGAGTCCAGCAGGATGACTTCGTGGTGTAGCTATTAGACAGGGGCGTCTTAAGAGCGTCATGGGCCCAATGGCGAAGTGGTTTTTCCTGAGACCCACTACCTGGCTAGATATGGCTGCCCACCAATTTGCATTCTTGGCAACGAAATTTTTAGTCATATCTCGTTTTTGTCAGGCCCTTCGCGGAGATGCTCGGGTGGACCCATGCGTAGGCTGACCATATTTCTTAAAGAGAAATAAGGAAAATTGGGATTCCAAATACGGGAAAATATGGGGCATCGCCAAAAAATGACGCCAAAACCAAGTTGCCAAATATTGGTGAAATTACGGAAAAATCACAATGGTGGGAAATGAAACATTACTGCAAATTACGATTAAAATGAATTCCACGAAAAAAACATTCACCTGACAAATGTGGGAGATTAATATTCTTATTTATAGGTGTAATTATCATATAATTTATGAATTGAAAAATAATTTCAATCTTTGACCTCAATGAAGAATAAAAATTCAAGGCGGCTTCGTTTAGAAACGAGAAAAACCGGGATATAGGTCAAAAAGTCGGGACGGCCAGAAAAACAAAAAAAACCGGGACCATACCGGGAAATACGGGACGTATGGTCACCATACCCAAGCTTTCAGACTGTACTGATCATCGAGAAGAAATGTAAGGTATATTTATTTCTCCTTTAAGGTACTGATACTAGAAATCCCAGGCTGACTAATCTACCATTTTTAAACAAAGTGTGGCGTCAATATCATCGCTGCATACCGCCAATAGCCGTTTCCTATGATTTTTTTTCGACGGTTAAACGTCACTTCGAACCAAGGTTTCTAGAATATATCATGGAGGAAAGAAAGTTATTCTTTCCTCCATGAGAATATATAGACTTTGAACAACTAGCTCAGTGCTTTGAACAGAAAATGGTTTTTCAACCCCAAGATGGAGGAAGATGAATCCAATAGGTATTTTGTGGTCGCTTCACTAATTAACAACTCTCCTTACTTCTTGATGTAATTTTTTGCTCAATTTAATTTCTCATATTTACAATCACAATTAACCGGTTTTTTCAAAGAAATATGATCAATCGTTGATCAAAGTTTATATGGTCAGTGGAAAGTAAAAAATAACATGATTCAAAATATTTGGATGCAGTCAAAGCCGAACATATTGTGCATGTAAACAAACAATTTTTTTTTTCTTGTATCACGTGAATCCAATGTTTTAACGATGGTTTGCGCCTTCATAGTGATCGAAAACGAAAACAAAGAGTTGTTGTATTCCTCTCTTTATTTATCTTCACCCGAAGACGATCCGGAAAACAAGAAATTCCTGTCGGGGGTCAAGGAGCGCGTCTTGAACGAAGTGAGGTACAACGTCTCGATAATGCCGCAAACGGAACAATGGGCGAGGGTACCGGAGAGCGAATATCGCAATAATCTGGAGGCCACCGGTTTGTTCTGTTACGCCCGTGAGCAGCAGCTCAATGAGAAGATCGTGGTGTGGCGCATGTACAACGGGCTGACTTACGTCCTCGTTTGCGAGAAAACTGAGAATCGACTCCTAACATCGCGGACCCTATTACAACTCATACAGATCATCCACGAAATGATTTCTAAAAATGTTGGGTCCTCCCTGGCTTTGGATATAAAATCGCAAGCGGACATCATGACTGCCATTGTCAGCACGTACCTCCCTAATGGACAACTCATATTCGCAAATAATAGAGTCCTCCAACAGCTCAGAAAAAGCATAAAAAAATGAACATTAACTATACAAATCTCTCTTAGACTTTTATGTGTGTGGTGATTGTACTGAATCATTTTTAAAATGTAGGTCTGACCAGCAACACTCTTGTGTATAAAATTATCATTTGTAAAAACTAGAAATATAATAGATTTTTGAAAATTTACTTGTATCATCTTGATAGTAAAACATAGAAGTCATTAAAAGTCCAATATATTGCATGTTATAACAAAATTTTAATTATAAGATATAAATTTACTCCACAGATACAATGACTTGCATACTTGTGTTTGCAAAATCGACCTATAACATTGCGGACTCTATTACAACTCATACAGATCATCCCTCAAATGATTTCTAAAAATGTTGGGTCCTGTCTCAGTTTGGATATAAAATCACAAGCAGACATTATGACTGCTATTGTCAGTATATACCTCCATGCCCGAGTGGTGCAGTAATAAAGATGCTCGTCTTCCACTATGAAGGTTACCATCAAGGTCCATGGGTTCGAACACAGGCATAGAACATTAGAAGCAAGTTCTTTACCTACCGAGCCTGGGGCGGCCACCCAACTCCACTGGTTGGAAATTGCCATATGGCGATATATGACCGGAGTTAGTGTGCATTAAAGTAGTATATACATCCCTAATAGACAACTCATCGAAAATTATTATTTTCCAACAGCTCAACTCCTCCTCCAACAGCTCAAAAAAAAAACATGAACTGTAACAATCTCAGATTTTGGTGTGTATGGTGATTGTACTGAATGATTTTTAAAACAAACAATGATTTGTAAAAAGTGAAATACAACATTTTTGAAAATTAATTTGCACCATCTATATAGTAAAACATACAAGTACAGTATTGTCTGACCGCAGAGTTATAACCATCATGAAATAGAAGGTTCATTATTCAGTTAGGGGGAAAAATTAAAAAAACATCCTCCAGGAAGATTTTTTCCTTACTTAGTAGTTTACTTTATTAGTAATTTGCCAATAATTGTCAAATAGCTCACGATAAAATTACAAAAAATATTTGGATATAGCGAGTTGAGAATCGGGAAGCATTTACAATAGTCAGAAAAATCTAAAAAAAAAAACAGTTTTTCCTCTTCTCTTCCTAAGAATTAACATGATCATGCGGCACGTGTTTTTTGTAAAATTTACTCTAAGGCACTTCTTACAAAGAACGGGCACAGAAAATTTAGATTGTTCTAATACCTCCCGCCTTTCTTTTGAGCTTCCCCACTACACACACATGGGCTATAACATATCTTGTATCGATATCATCACATTGTGATAACTGTGTTTGACTTTTGCCCCTCCCAGTGACTAAGAGACCATGGGACCAGAGAACTTAGTTTGACTTTGTTTCCGAATGAATGAAAAAATCATACTAAGAAAATTTTCCAATTAGCAGAAAAATGTTGAGGCCATGGAAGTGATATGCGAGTAATAATTACAAAACTTTTATTGTTCCAGTTGGGCAACTAAATTGCTTTGAATATTAAATTTTATGCAAAAATGTCGGAGAATTAACAGCTGTGAGACCAAGAATCAATTTCATGACTAGAATTCTGTTCATTAATATTAAAATGAAATGATCTAAAAGATATTTTAACCCTTTTTTTTTTTTTTCTTTTCCCTACACTATCAGGAAAGCTTCACAGTAATATTATCAACTGAAGTGTTGTTTTTCTTTCCCTCCTTGCTTTTTCTATACTCCTGTTAATTATTTTTCCTCCCACATATAATGTATCTTGCTGTACATGTAAGAGCGAAAGAAAATAGATAGGGTGAGGGTGAAAAGATACTAAAAAAATACTTTTGTACTTATCTATTATGTTTTCCTTTCATATTTTTTTCTTTCCCCTGCGCCCTTTTTCTAATGTGCGATTAGGTTAGCACAAAGTTACCAGATTTATCTCTGATCCGTTAAGTAGAGATCATCTGAATTTGTTGCTGAACGCTTGTATGTTAAGTGGTTAATGCAGAGAACGTAGTGATTATTTACAATTAATGGCCATACATTAAATTACATTAAATGTATGGCAGATGATAGCACTATAACAAGCATTACACAGAAACAAACTTTACATTAGGTACACAACACATGCATGTATATTTTCCAGCATGACCCAGGTCTTTTCCGACCACCTGCTAAAATCTCTTCATGAGACAGAGCGGCATGCCATGATCTGGTTGCAAGGAGGAGGAAAACGACAAAAATTGGGGTTTTTAAGAAGGGATTTTTAAGAAATTCAACAGCTCAGAAGACCAATTTTCAGTGTTTTGGCAACAGCTTTCATTTAATGTTTAAAAAAGCTATAAAAAATTGTGTGTTTGAAATAACAGATGTTGAACAGCTAATTTCATTTGATAATTAACCAATATTATAATTTGAGAGTGAGTGGTAACATTTAAGTAGTATTCTTCAATAAAAAGGTTTTAAATTGGGTATTGATATTGAGTATTATTGTTTTTGTTCACTTTGAAGGTTGCTGCGAAAATTGTTCTATTTGAGTTAATGTGTTGTTCTATTTGAGTGTACAACCTATGGAAGGATCATATCCCTTCGGGTCAAACAGGGTTTGTTCTGTAGTTTTCTTTTTGCCTTTCTGCCTTGTAGAAAAAATAACTGCTTCCCTACACAAGACAAACTATGCAGTTATCATGGCTTTCCCACAAAAAAAAAAGACTGCTATAATTCCCACTATCGCTAGTACCACTAACTAGCAGTTTATTTTTCTGGACGGATGATGCGTACCATTTTCTCCTGTTTTTCTAGGACCTGGTGACATTTTCTCAGCCTTCACGCACATGATTTCCAAAACTTTGACCACAAAACTTATTAGACTACAACTACATTGGTATAAAATTTTAGACACCAAGAACAAATTTTTAGACATGATGGTGATTATGATGCACCTAGGATTTGTCAAGCGCTGGTATGCAAGTGTATTCATGTCATTTATCATCGTAATTCACAAAAAACTTCAAGAGGGAAATAAAATGAAGCTTATTAATATTGTTAGCAGGTGTGGGGGGGAGAGAAATTAATATAGGAAGAATTCTTTTTTCCCAAAACAGTTACGAACATTTATCACACCACGATGGAAGCATTTCGGGTCATTCAGCATCGTGAATAAGCAGTAAAATTATGTCTAAAAATCAAAGTTGAGGATGAAAGACTTGATCACTGTCTTTTAGAGATGCTGCCACTCATACAAACGAAATGTCCAATTCTTCCACTCATTCACAACAGCTAAATAATCTAATCCTTCCATCATGTTGCAAATGATGGTTGCGGAAGCCTAACATGTTTCATTTATCACACCACTTTAGGATAAATATGGTCAATAAATTCCATCACCTTTAGTTTGAAACTTTTTTTGTCACCAATCAACGAAAACTGTGATAATCTTTATAGCCATCCTGACATCTTTCTGCCTCAGTCAAATATGGCGACCTTACCGATGCCCCACTTTCGTCTGAAAAATAAATGTAGCAACACTAGATTAATACAGTTCGAATTCATTATTAATGTTAGTAAACTTTATCATGAGTTATATTTCTACACTTGAACACATACAACAGAACCTTGTCAATGCGAAACTATTTTGTCCTATGCGAAGGAAAGTCTCTTCAAACATACATGTAGTTCAAATCAAGGCTTGACAAACTGAAACAAATTTAGGAGCTGGCCAAATTTCTTAGGTGATAAGAAATTGTTTCTTCCCAAGAAAAATGGTCCAAAATACAGTCAAACTCAGTCATATGGACATCAAAAATGCCACAAAATTGTGTTATGACTAAGATATCATTATAACCAAGGCTGATGTTTTTTTCGACCTTTTTTATGAAAAATATGATCAGAGGAAATGAAGTACTTAAAGTGAATTTTTTATTTCTTTGTGATTAAGGTGACCAATTCAATCGAGAAAAATACAGAAAATCAGGGTATTTAATATAGGACATAGCCAAACATGTTGCCAAATGTTAACGCAATTACCAAATATTGTTTAGAAATAACCCTTGAGGTGAAAAAAAAATGCTACAGCAAGTGTGCTAAAATGAATTTCACTGAAAAAAAAAATTAACGTGGCAAATATATGAGAGTCGAATATTTAGTCATATTCATGAAAATACAATTCATAAATTATGCAAATTTCCTTCATTCCTGATTCCAGTGAAGATGGGGGAATCAAAGCAAGCTTCGTTGAAAAAAACAGGACATTTTTTATAAAGAATTACCAGGAAGGGAAAATAAGAAAATGTTTTGTATAGTGGCCATGTCAATGAGCAAGCCACATCATCAAACATGCAATAAATTTGTTTTTTTTTCAAAGCTAGTTATAAATAGAACAACAGACGAGCATTCCCTGAATGTGATCATCTCTAATCTCTTGGGTAAATGACATTTGAAACTGAAACAAAAGTGAAGAAAAACTTGACATTATATCTGAGGTGGTTGATTTTTATCAATGTTAGAATAAGCATGGTTCATTAACATTATTCTCTATGGAAATGTCTGAATCACCAATTATTGATGTTACAGCCGAGGTGTCGTAACAACCAAGTTTAACTGTAATCATATTCTTCTAATTTTCAGGGACTTGGTAACCTTTTCCAAGTTGAAAGACAAATTGTCATGCATTCCGAAAATTTCAAATTGTCCTCCTATTTACAGAAAAATAGACAGTACACACACTTGGAAAGCACAAGGTGCCGGCAAAGTTAGAACTAGATAACAGACCCAAAGTGAGCAACTGCCAGACAGCAACTTAAGGGTGTGAATCCGGCAAATTTTAAGAGAGAACAATGCTATAAAATCAAATTTTACAGCAGTGGTGGGAGCACTATAAACATATTTGACCCCCCCCCATAAAAATCCTGGTTTAAAGCCTTAAATTGGTAATCACCATACTTTTGATAGTGGTGACAATAGTTTGAAAAATTATTTTATTTCACCATTGTTTTCAACCTAAATGGGGATTAGTTATAAATGTAATGAATGCCAACTTCTTTCTGCACTAAAATTGGCAACCCTGACACAGATTGTGGGCCACAGAGCCAAGAGAGTTTTCTGAGGACCAGACAAATTTACATGCTCACTCTAAAAAATTTCAACCAGATCTGATTTTTGTGAGACTTAACCTCTTTTTCTGAGGTGCTCGAGTGGGGCCCATTTGTTAAGACGGCACTGCCCTGACAGCCACATGCATTTATGCTAGTTTTGGTA
Source organism: Pholcus phalangioides (assembly GCF_987345545.1). NCBI lineage: Eukaryota > Metazoa > Arthropoda > Arachnida > Araneae > Pholcidae > Pholcus > Pholcus phalangioides. Next base: position 94,853,148 of record NW_028301608.1, on the reverse strand, counting down.
ACCCTTTATCAGCAGCATATTTTAATTCAATTTTTTGTTATGCTTTTTCGACAGTTTTTTGCATTTCCCATCATATATTTTCTATTATCGCATACTAGATTCATGACATAAATTGTATTTTTGTGTAATTGTACGAGCTCTTTGTCAGCCATCTTGAATTAACTTAATTGATTGGTCAATTAATCACTGCTTGATCAATTCAAGTATGAGTCTAGCAAAAATGTCACATTGGCACTGACCAGACCTACAAAAAATTCACCCTAAATAGTTCAGCATTTGGTCTAGAACATTGTCTTTTTCATGAAATTCTTTTCTTTGCCAATTTATCACACATAACCATTGCTTTTTTTTTTTGCCAAAACAGGATTTTACTATGGCTGTTCCTACAGTAATATTAGGAGGTAATATACATCGATATGGGGTTTGAATGATGCTAAAATTACAATAATGCATCATCAACCACCCTTTATAATAATAATATTAAATATTCTCAACGGCATCAGTGCGACAAAAACCTTTCCCTTTGTGGGGACCTGAACTAATACTCCCCCTAGTCATAAGTCCTCTATAGAGCCAATTTAGTGATCTCTAATATTTCGTGGATCCTTCAAGTGATCTGGAAATGTAACCTGGCTGCTCAAGCCCTCTAGAAATTTGTCACAGGTTGCTTAAGTGCTCTGGAGCTGTGTCACGCCTCACTCAAGCAATTCGTAAATATGCCATGGATCACAAGCAATCTGGGAATGTGTCGTAAGTAACTTGAGTAACATAGGCCTGCACTGCAGGCCATTTAAGTGCTCTAAAACTGTGCCGCATGTCACTTAAGTGTTCTCTAAATGTGCATGGACCACTTAGATGTTCTAGAACAGTGCAGCGGGTCATTTAAGTTGTCTGTAAATGTGCCGCTCAGTTTATATTTTTTACAAAATTAGGTTTGATGTAGCTGGCTACATCAGATAACCCAGAGGGCTGCATTTAGCCCGCAGATCATGGGTTCAGCATATCTGGCTTAGAGGGTGGGTTGCAATGAATTTCTTGTAGGGAAAGTTTTAGTTCTTAGCCTTCAAATAACATTGAAATTATCAAAATTCATTATTATAACATAAAGGTATTTTCTTCCGATTTGAATATTTTTTGCATAAAAAAATAAATTTTTGATCTGGGAAACGGAGGCATAAGGTGGCTCATGCCCCTACTCCCTGCATGCGTCTCCAATATGCATTAAGGGACCATTCACGTATTACGTCCATTATTGGACCATTATGGGGAGGGGGTTTGGATAATGCTTACGTCATCAATCACCCTTTATGAAAATATGAAATATTTTTAATGGTGTCTTACTCGATGTGCCAAAAACGAGAAAAACCTTTCCATAGTTTGTGGGCACTTGAAGTAGCATTCCCCCCTATTGATAAGTGCCCTACAGAGCCACTTTAGTGATCTCTAAATGTTTTGCGGATCCAAATGATCTAGAAATGTGTCCAGGCCGCTTAAATGATCTGGAACTGTGCCACGCATCACCCCTTAAGCAGAATGTTCCAAAATCTGCAACGTACATCGCAGAACAATTACAGCTATTGCAGAACAATTTGGAAGAATTTCAAGAAAAAGTGCAAAAGAACACTATTACATGAATAGGGAATTTTACCACAGAACAGTGCTAAATATTCTGCTTTGGGGTGCATCATTCACGTGATTCGTAATTATATATCGCGGATCACTTAAATAATCTGAGAATGTGCCGCAGGTAACTTAAGATGTAGAACCGCACTAGGGTCCACTTAAGTGCTCTAGAACTATGTCAAATGTCACTCAAGGGATCTATCTCTAAATGTGTCATGGATCGATTAAGTGTTCTGGAACTGTGTCCCAGGTCATTTAAGTGATCTGAAAATATGCATGGGCAGCTTAAATGCTCCGGAATAGTACCACAGGACACTTAAGCGATCTGTAAATGCACCACTAAATTCATTTTTACAAAATTAGGTTTGAGGGGAGCAGGCCGCATTTGGTCCACGGGACAAGGGCCTTTATGCGATTCATCATTATATGGCTTAGAGGGTGAGTCGCAATGAATTTATTAAAGATAAATTTTGAGTTCATAGGCTTCAAATAACATTGAAATTAACAGAAATATATCATAACATATAAAAGTAATTTCTTCCAAAATTTCAATTTAAAAAAATTCGTAATCTTTGGGGGGGGGCACGAGCCTCCTATTCCCCCCCCTACCCTGTGTACGTCTCTGATTCCACCAATATGCGTTAGGATTCAGAGGGGCAGAGCTGATGACAAAATTTTGCTGGGAAGGGGGTCCAAAATGGCAAAAAATTTGCTTACGTAATACTTGAACGGCCCCTAAGAGATAGGAAGGCAGAGCTAATGAAGTTTTGATGGGAAGGGGTCAAAAATGGAAAAAAAAAAAGTTGCTGGCGTAATACTTGAATGGCCTTTTATAGCTCATTCAAATGAGACTTCACATATAAATGAGTAGGTTGATCATAATTTATTGACCGTTCTCCATACAATATACTTTCTACTCAGTTCTCTATACACATGTACATCAAAAAGTATCGAAGCTTAAAATATACTGGATTGATATTTTTTGTTTGTTGGCATTAACAAAGATTATAATTTGTGCTAATACCAGATTTATAACAAAAGTCAATTTATAACTGAAAATCGTCAGAAATTCAACACGACTCAAGACAAATTTGACTGCTGTGAAATTTCTGTTAACTAGCGATTGCAATTATGTTGGTCTAAAATTGTCTTTAGCAGTGCGAAGGGCATCCATAACTTTCACCGGGTCAGTCTGCTTGGTATAATCTTGTATTCCAGCTTCCCGAACACGCAAAAATGGATTATATTTCAGTTCATCACTGATCATTGATGGTACAGTGGCTTTATACTCCTCTTCTCTCGCAATAGCCCAAGAAAGTTTCTCCGCTGCAGCAAGGTTCGACGGCTCGACTTCAAGAGCAAATTTCAGGTTATTGACTGTATACTCGTGACCGCAATAGATCTTTGTTTGAGGTGGGAGATTCGAAAGAATATTGAGAGCGCTGAGCATATTCTCTGCGTTGCCCTCAAAGAACCGCCCACAGCCCGCAACGAACAGCGTATCACCCGTGAAACATATAGGATCCACACCTTTTTGCTTAACGAAAAAGCAAACATGACCGCGTGTGTGGCAAGGCGTTAACAGACACTCTACTGTGAAGGATGATCCAATGGTGAAGGTATTCCCATGTTCAACTTTGTAGGTCATGGCAGGGATGCGAGAATCAGCCCCATATATGTCCACTTGCGGTGCTCTTCTCTTTAACTCTTCGTTTCCACCACTGTGGTCGAAGTGGTGGTGAGTGGTCAAGACCTTTTGTAGAACGACTTCCTCGCGTTCGACCAAATCAAGGACTTTGTCGGGCTCAACGGGATCTATTGCAAAGGCTAACTTCTCGGCGTGATTGATCACAACGTACATGTAATTGTCTCTCAGGGCTGGGATAGCGTGTACAACACTGGGCTTGTTCTTCAAGCTCTCCGCTGCCAACGAGCACAGCCTGCGCCCTCTCAAGTTATTATATGGAAATTTGAATGGATTTTTCGACAAAAATTTACTACCATTGCGAAGAAACGATACCCTACTGAATACGCCGAAAATCATCTCGGACTCTGGCTATCACAAATTACAACAAAAGCAAATGTCTCTACGTGTTAATGTCTATGTAGTACCAGGTACACGGACTTCACACTATAATTATATTCTTACAACAAACACTTTAATCATATCACAACACAATTTACTTCAACAGCGGTCAAAACAGTCACATCAAAACAACAACGTGCAAGGGCCTTAAGTACGATTTTATCTTTACAACATTAGGATGAAATTGGTTTGACTTGACTCAATTGTCTCATCCAGGATTCTGAATACGATAAAATTGAAATGGTTTTTTTTTTTTTTTTAGTGTAGTTGAAGTATTATTATACGGAGTTTTATGTATAATATTTTATAGTCGTAAATATGAACAAAAGATACACAATACATATTTTAGCATAAAAATGACTACTCTGATTTTTACGAGGCTCGTCGTTTCGCTTAATTTCTTAATATCGTTCAATATTTGAAAAACATCACAACAGATGTTGCTGCAAACAATATTCATTAATCTGACCATATATTTTCTCGGGAGATTATCCTATTTCACCTTAATTTTGACCGGAAGGTGTATACACAATTGTAATCTCTCCTTTTATATTTATTTTAAATATTTCTGTATCCAAATTTTGTATTTTTCTTTAAGGAAAATGATTAATTATAATCTGAACCCATTCAAAAAACGGTACATTCCATTGATGTACAGCTCACGTTATATAACGAGTTCATGGTTGAAAAATTTGAAAGTGCAGTTTCTTAACATACGTAACAAAATTGTTAGTTTCACTAAAAAGGTTAATTAGCCGAGTGCTATGGAAAAAATTAGTCTCTTCTTAACAAATGCGGGATGTATAGTCATCGAAATGGGATCAATATGCAAGATTGAAGTACGATGTTATTCTCAAGATGTTACGATGAAATTTGTTTGACTTGACTCTGTTATGTCAATTCTAGTTAAGATGAAATTGAAATTTTAATGTGTGTGTTTTTTTGGAATTTTATGTAATTATTTAGAGGATGAATAAAATACATCAAGAAACTATCATAAGATCTCAGAAACTATAATTTAAAAAAACATCAATAATACTCATCAAGTTTCGATACATCAGTAACATCGAATAGTAAGAAGTATCAATAACATCTCGGAGCGTCCGCGCCATCTAGTGTATAGTTGAGCTATTTCAGTGAACTCCATTATTCATCATTCAAAAACTATGAACCAACAAAAGTTGTTGTTGAAGGCGTTGGTGAACAGAGTTTAGTTTCGGTTCTCATTGTCTGTGCAACAATCACGAGGTAGTGTGTGTGTATGTATATATGGTAAGTTTTTATTAGGTTTATTATTAGTTTTCCCCTAAATAGAGTATTACCAAATTAAAACATAAACGGCAAAAGTATTTAGTTTTTCCCTGTGAGTCTCATCCGTTTCTCATTATTTCGATTCACGTTCAATGAAACTTGGTGAGGTTACCACCCATCCTTTGAAATATATAGCTAATTTGAGTACAGTGTTTTTATTTTCATCTCTTCGATTTGTCGCGCTTGTGTTACGGTAAAAGTTGAAAGTTTTATGTTGAAGTTGTTGTGTCGGCCACTTCGTCACTGGCCCATGGACGGAGATACGGGCCCCCCCCCCGTGCCCACCAGAAATAATGACCGTGACCCCCCCCCCCCCAGACTTCCAAGTCTATCTCCGCCTATGCACTGGCCAGACTGCAAACACTGGCCATTTGGCGAAGTGACCGACCGGCTTTAGCCCACCTCGGGTGGACTTTTAACTTCGAACTATGACGTCATGGATCCTCCCCAACCCCGCCATAATCTACTGCAGGGCCCCTGGGCCCTATCGGTGACGTTTCTCCCCCCCCCCCCCTAGTGAATTTATGGCTTAAAAAAAAATGATAATCGTCCCAGGTCCCACTGGGCTAGAACCCTGCTAGTCCCACCCTTGGGGGGCACATGCTCACTATATTAACCCTTAACTGGTGTTGTGGGGTCATTTCCACCCCAGCAAGTATTAATTCATTTTAAAAATAAGAGTCTTCATAAAAGCTTTCTTCACATGACTTCATTCATCTGTCAATTAATTCGCTAAATATTTTTTCAAATTTCTTTAATTATTTTCCTAAGGCTGGTATTACACTATAAAAGTTTGTTTATAGAACTTGAAAAATGCAACCAATGGACCGATCAATTAAGTTCGCTCGAATGTAACAGATGTGTTTATTGGTTACATTACTCAAGTTTTATGAAATAATTTTTATCAAAGTTTTATAGTGTAATACCAGCCTAAAAGTTTTCTTTTACTAAAGGCACACATTCAAAACAAATGGATGGATACATAACTTTTGAAAAAAAAATTTCAATTATTTATTAAATTTTTCATGATTAAAATATACCAGAAAATAAAATTTACGAATGAAAATAATATTCACTATATTTTCATTAGCGCCAAAATTAGTCTTATTCTGAGTTGGTAACACAGTACTTGTAAATAACACTATGACATGTTTGATCACACAGATATTACATACAATCCACTAGCAACACTATCTTTTAGCTCACCTCGGATATCCAATGTTTCAAGCTTAATTTGTAACCGTTATCGAGAAAACTGGTGCTTTTCCAATACGTCATTTCAATCTAAACACTCTTGCCGTCTGATAAAAAAAAGACAAGTGGCGTGGTGAGGTCATTTTGACCCCACACACGGAAACTTTGATCAATGATATAGAGGGAAGGAAAAATAGAATAGCATTATAAATGTGTGAAACACATGTAAACGACTAGCTTGAAAAGTACTGAAAATAAGATGGTCCAAATGCATTTCTTTCTCAAGGGGGTGGCAAGATGAAGAATGCGTGAGGGCTTGACAAATCTCAGGTGTGCCAATGTGCCTGGTCTCCATGGCGAATAAAAATACGCGTTGGGGCATTTAACTTTTTTTTATATTAAAACAACTGAAATCTGGGGATAGTAAAAATTCATCGAAAATCTAGTACTTCTAGTGCAGGGCTGGACAAATTACAAAAAAAAACACCTATTAGCCAGAGCAATTTTTTAAGAGCCATAAATTTTTTTTAATTATCAAGAATAACAGATCCAAAATAATGTTCCCCCCCTTAACTTTTCTAGAGTATAGTAACTCTCTTTCATGTTGGCAGATATGCTGATATAAATTCCGAACATTTTTTTACAATTCTCAGACTAATTTAGCAACTACACAGAAAAAATTTTGGGTGCCAATACCAATTTCCTAGTCGCCACAATGACTTGGCCACCCCGATCTAGTGTGTCTGCTTGCACAGAAAGAATTCCTTAAGTCCCAGACAAGTATAAGAATATGGCAGATACTGTAAACTGGCTGGGTGAGGAGATATAAATGTTTCGTTCTCTCGTCCCTTATATTCAACCTTTCTTGCAATGCTAAACACGTAAATTTTAATAAAGCCCATGGGTTCTCCCAAATTTTTTTCTTCCATGGCTATCTTGCCTTACTGAACATGTATCTGCAGCCGATGTGAAGTGATTCTTGGTTTGTATATAACTGATTCTTCAAAAGTTTAAAAATCACTTCATAGACCAAACAGGCACACATCTTCCATTAATACCCACATTGATGCCATGATGATTGGTAGTGAGGCCACTGCTGTAGGCCATCGAGCTATATCCTGTTATGTAATATTATAATATTGATCTTTTTAGGATTATTTCTCGGATCAGCGACTCAGATCTATATATTATTAGGAGCCTTTTAAGTTCTTACTGGAAGAGTGTCACTTCTCACACACAAAGCATGAGAAGTATACATGGATGAAATTTCTTTAGAAGAGCTTTGAGGTTTAAATTATACTGGTTTATTTTGATTTATTTTAATTTCATTGTATGTTCCTTATTTTTGTCTTTTGAAAGTTCATTTCACCGAGTACCAGTAAAAAAAACCATGTGCTGACACAAAGAAAAACTGGGGAGGGTGGGCTAAATGTGACCGGCCATCGTGTATGTGCAGAAGAACTTGAGTCAGGTATCCTGGGAGCAGCGGAAAAAGCCGGCTGGAAGAAATTAGTTTTCCTTCAATAATTTATCATATAAGCTAGAATTTATGCTTTAGATATAGAAATGTGTATTTTCTATAACATTAAATAAATTTAATTTCACTAACTTAGTTATGCATACAAATTAGTAACTGCACCAATCTTTTGCAGAATTAAGCAGTTTCTTTTGCTTGGAAGAAACTGTGCTGCAACTGCAACAAATCAACTCTGCTTTTTCCCAGCAGAAGAAATTAGTGTTCCTTTTGTATTCATCATTTACACTTATAATGTAAAAATTATGTCAGTCTTTTGATCAAGGTAACATATCTAGCAGAATCTTTTCATTAGACCTGAAGAAATTTTATTAAAAAAGTCTTGAAATCTATTTATCTAATTTCAATCTAATTGACAAAATTATTTTTGAATTTTTCAAGTCACAAAATGATTAAAAACAATTAAAGGTTATTCATTTATTAAACGGCACTGATCTCTTTCATACTAGTGCAAAAAGAAAATTTCATCTTATTTTTAAAGATCATTAGAAAACACAGATATCCTCTTTTTTTTTTCACTGCAGTTGTATGCTGTAATCGATTTCTCAGTTTATAAAGAATGACTGTAAAAGATGAAAAAATTCTTTTAACCCTATAATGCTAACTAAAAAAAGCTGATAAAGCCTGCACGTCAAATGCCTATAAGTGTATGTCTCTGAGACGTAGAGTTCGTATTCTAGGGTCAAGATTAATGATCATGAATGTTCATGATTAAGTTACAATTTGTAGCCTTTTTACAGGTCCAGAATAAATGAATTGGATAATTTAAATTTTAGATAAATCAAACTTTTTCCCAGTGACTTTGGACTGGATTAACCTAGTTCGACTCCATATCATCGTTAAATTTGATTGTCAGTATCATGAATATAAAAATCTTTCAATTACCACAGGTTTTAATGTTTATTTAAATAATAAATTGCATAATTGAAATTCAATGTCATTTAAAATTACCAATAATTTCATTTTCAATTAAAAACAATTTTATTTGTAGCTTATGATTTTGTTATGTATTTTTTTTATTGTTGGGACTTCAACATGGACAATTTGCTTCACATTTTCCTGACACTCTGAGCGGGTTGCGCCCGTAGGTTCCGTTATAACTGTTTTTCGTCTTGATGAGTTCTGTATCAGCTGACCACAAACTATCGATTTTCCAATTCTGGGAATTGGCACCTGTTATTTACAAACCATGAGAAATAAAATCATTTTGCAATCAATCCAATCATTCAATCCAACCATGCATTATAACTTACCAAATGTTTTCGTATAATGACTATCCTATATATATATTTTTCCTTTGATATAACGTTTGCTTTCAACAAAACTATGTATGGGGAGGGGTCCTTTATAATGAGTGTTGACTGTCATATATATTGTAAGTTTTTAAAATTATATTCATGAGTAGGATGTTATTTAAACTTGGTTTTATTATGACTGACAGGTGTGTGACCGTTGTTTATTGAAAAAGACTGGTCTTCAGTGCTGATAGTGAAATTCTGTGATATTTGTCACCATGTGAGTATTTTTTTATGTGTAATACAAGCTGTAACTACAATTGCATTGTCAAAATTGGTTATAGCTTCCAACGATAAAGTTAATTCAGTCTATTAAATTTTATCCTGCCTGCAAAGCAGTTATACTTTTTAAGTATAAAACATGTTGTGCTAAATGTAAAGGAATGTAGGTATGGCTTATGCACAAGCATAGTCATGCCTGCTGGAAAAAGTACTTATTTTTTTTTCAGCAAAAACTCTCATTAACTAGTCCCTCACCAAATCACCAGACCATTTTGAATAGGTCTGGGAATCTATTAAAATTTTTAACTGGTTAATCAAAACTTCTTAATTGATTAATCAACCTATTAATTGAATTTTAATCTAATATTTTTAGTGACCATATAATAATAGAATGCCATAAAAATATAATTTATTCATTTCACTCACCTGTTCGGTAGATGTAAACAAATATAGGAATAGGCTAAGAAATTAAGGCTGCCCGCTTCAAGTAATTTAATATGCCAAAAATACTTGTAATTTTTTCAAATAATACAGTAAAACCTTGTTAAGTCGTCACCCTAATAAGCTGTCACTCCGGTTAAGTCGTCGTTTTTCTTCAGGCCCTTCCAGCTTTCATAGACAACAATGTTATTAAACCCTCGTCGCTAATTTTGGTTTACTTGTCACCATGAAAAAGTTTGAAAGAGAGGAACGGATAATTTTTATGGCACCCACTAAAAAAGGGGTTGTGTGTGTGTTAACAACATTGTTATATGGTTAAAAGTCACCATTTTGGTACATAGGCCTATGTACCAAAATGGGAGTTTAAGTAACGAAAGTTAAGCTGGGGAAGTTGATTTGTCGATTGAGGTTTTTGAAAAGTTAGGGACTGTTCGAGCTAGAGCTGATTTCTGATATTTAAACAAAATATCTTTGTTGAAAAACTTTCTCTCCAAAGTTGAGGTCTTCTAATGTTTATTCTTCTTTGTCCCCCCCCCCCCCCAAGTCAAAAGTTGATCCTGTGTTCGAGATTACCTTGTAGTTATATCATGAACCACTGATGAGGAATTAAAACACTAAAGTTTTTTAAATTTCATGTATATGTAAAATTAATGTGCAATATAATTCTATTGTGAAGAAAAGCTAACTATTCTAACAGTTGATATGATTTGTCTGAAATAAAAATTACTGGTGTATATCAAAGTGTACCAGAGTATATTTTACCATAATAAGTTGAGTAATAAAAGATAAAAAAGGTGAAACATTTCTCTCTCTCTCTCTTTTTTTTTTTTTTTTTTGCTATCTATAAATTTTATTATTATTGTAATTTTTATTATTTTAATAAATGTTGTATTAGTTTAAATTTATACGATTTTCACAATATTGCTCATTGAAACTGATGGCACTTCGCTTAAGTCGTCACTCCGCTTAAGCTGTCATAATTTTTCGATAACATGAGGTGATGACTTATCAAGGTTTTACTGTAATTGCCAAAACTTATAGTTTCTTCATTTAGATCTTGTCTTTTTTTTTTCAAACAAATATTTTTGGTTGTTATTCACAGACTCAGAAAGTTGGGAAAGAAGCGTTGTTCATTAGTTTTTGTCTTCGATTTTCAAATTAAAATATCTCAGTTTTAAATATTTAGAAACAAGGAAATTTGTTTGAAACTGCTTTTGTTCCTTTCATGTTTTTTTCCCCCACGCTACTTTTATGTTGAAAGCTACATAATAAAAAAATATAATAATAGTATAGATTATATATGTAAAAAATTATTTGAAAAGTTAATTTAGTATTTTAAAGGTTAGAATAATAGATATTTTATAGATTTTCTTCTGTTATACCAAAATCAATTTTTAAGAAAAAAATTTTAAGTGATATTCAAAAATGAGCCACGTTAAAAATCAGTGACCAAAAATGCGCCACGAAACTTCATGGTTTCCAAAACTTGACATGTTCATCAGTTTCCAGACAATTTCCAAAATTTCAATTCTACGAATAATCAAATTTATTATATTAAATTGATTCTAAATACAAATTAATATGGGATTTATTGAGTGGCAATTAATTTTTTTATTAGAATCAAAAACGAAATGAGAAATAAATAATATATATTTTATTGTGGTCTTTTGTTTCCATATTTCAATGGGTGCTGCTCTACTTCGCTGGGTGCCTACTCACCCTCCCACCTCTACCTGTGACAACGTTATTTGGGAAGACCGCACACTGTAAATAGGAAGATTAGACAATCACACATTTTTTTTTACTTTAACGGCAGTTTGTGGAAAAAATACAAAAAATAAATAATATGGTTTAATAAATATATATTATTTACGTTAAAAACAACGCATATGACACTTCCACACTTTACGAAACATGAATTTAAAAAATGTTTTGTCTCCCCACCCTCTTTCTATACTCCATAATTCACCGCCCCTAAGAATTTGCCGCTCTGGGCTATAGCCGCTTAGCCCCTCTGTAAATACACTACTGCACCCAGGTCAATACTCGCCTAAAGTACCAAAGGATGTTTAGAGTTGTCGCAAGTGCAATACCTGGTTCGTCCTTGTCAGAGTACTTTACTGACAGGGGGTACAACCGAAACAACTACATGACCTCAGAAAAAATCCCCAGAAAGTCCCCCATCAAGGGGACCTTGGTTAGGGCACCAACCTCTCAATGAGTATAAAAACAAGCCTGCTGTTCGGAATCGGCAATAAATTGTAGGTCTCTGTCTAAAATTAGCCCTTGTGTGCGGAAAATGATCGTGGTGTGACAAAAATTATGAAATGATTGGAGTCTTCTACAGTCCAGTCTGTCAACTCTCTTTGGCAATGCACAGCAAATTGTGATGGTCTATAAGTTTTTTAAGAATGACATTGACACAAAATGAGTTTCTGAACCCTCAAACTGAGCAAAAGAAAAATTAATAAACCACATGTCCCACACACAGTCCCACCCCAAACAACCTGAAAAAATGATACATCCTTTGTTTTGGCGAAATCATTAATTGCAATCTACTACATTTGTATTATTTAGCAATATTTCATGTGTATGATTCCTTTTTCATTTAAAAAAAGTTACACAAATTTTATTGACAAGATTTGATAAAAAATAGGAAAAGTAAGATAAAACCTAGAAAGTAGATCAAAATCTGGAGATAGGATATCTTACCAAACATTAAGAAAGTGGAAGCCCTGCGATATGTCATCCTGATCATAAGCAGGTAAAGCTCCTTGCGGGGAGAAGGCTTTTTAATGAAAGGGGTTAAGGGCAATGGGGCAATCGCCACCCTCCTATGGTCAGGGGACGACTTTAACAGTAGGGGGAGTTGTAAAATTAATAACAGTCAGTTTATATATGTTTAAATGTTAGGACCCGTTGACAATCACGGCAATTACCATAATGTTTTTTTCCATGCTATAAATTTACTATAGAAGAGCCCCCCCCCCTTTTTTTTGCTCCAGAGGTCAGTTCCCCCATGGCTCCCACATCCTGATTCAGGGCCCCATGCCTGGGATGTTTGGAGGGCTCCCAAGCCAGACTTTTCACAGGCCCTTTCATAGTGAATTTATAGCATGAAAAAACAAAAAATTATGGTATTTGTCCCGGGCCTGGGGCTGGAACCCTGTCAGCGCCACCCTTGTGGGGCCATGTCCCCCCCCCCCTTAATCCATCAATGTTAGGGCAATAGTAGGCCTTCCCGGGTTTGACTTTTTTCTTGGGGCCTAATTTGAAAGGGTTATTATAATGCAAAATATGTGCACATTTTTGTGTGGTCATCGGTTGCCCAACATTGTTAGGAGCCTGATCTAGGATGTGGGAGCCATGCAACAAGTAATGTAGGGCTGAGTTATGGAGAAACTGATTAAATCATATCTTTAAAATTAATTCATGCCTGATGAACATGAAAAATCTAAATGTTTATTCTGTAATTCCCCCGTCCCCCATAACAAAAAAAAAAAAAAATTCGTAGATTTTCTGAGCGTAACTACTTCTCATTGATTTATCATTGCGTGTACTAGTTAGGGTTAAAATTCGTCAAAATCAAATAAATTTCAGAAAAATAAAAAATATTGTCTTGATAGTTAGTGATATCTTTGGCATCTGCTCAAAAAAAAGATAAAGTTGTGGATTGAAAATTGCAAAAAAAATTAAACAACAGCGATTTTTCACTTAGCACAAGATAGTCATGTGAAGAATCAGATGAGTTTACTTCGTTTTTCGATAGAGTTGCTGGAAAATTGATCATCCTGCTCCACCGACCATGAAGCTATCTATGAATATAGGTCCTTCTTTCCTCCTTGTTCTATGACAGAAAGTGAAGTTGGCATTCATGTGTGTGTACTCCCTTGCAAAATCGGTTCTACCATGCCTGTTGATGATAACATATAACGAAAATTTCACACACGCGTTAGCTAAATCTGATTTCAACTCTATGTAAGGATATCCGATTTCCCTGATGCATCGCTCACGCACAGAAGCTAAATCAGCATCACAATGTTAGACATCAGAATTAATATATCGCAGTGATAAAAATCATTAAATCAGGATATCGATGTGGGCCCTTACATTGGTGGTTTATTATAAATTGATATATTGCCCCTTCTCAGTGTATAGTGTACACCATGGATTACACAAGTTATAATCATCATCTATTTTTTCATGATTGATTTTTGATACGAGAATGTTTTTTTTAATCCAATTTTTTTTCCTGTGCATTCATGATCACAAATCTACTCTACTCTAATCAGCTAAAACATCTTTACCCAATAGATTTTCTTCCCCCCCCCCCCACCCCATTCTTTGCTTTATTTTGAAATCGTTTAAGTATTTATATTTTCGTTGGCACACTCAAAATTTATGTCTTTATCATTCAGGAGTGCTCTATGGAATGCTATGTCTGACTCTGAAGATGATGATTCTGCAGAACAAGGGAGGCATGATAGCTCCACGAATTTGTTCCTCAGGAGACAAAATATGCCTAACAATGACAGGCATAACAGACAACATCCTCATTCAAGTGGTATTAACGCAAATCAAAGGGGCAGAGGAACAACTCAATGTAGAAGAGGAGGTGGTAGCGTGAACGATATGCATCATGGTGAGAGCAACTCTGGTAAAAGAGGAGGGAAAAGGAATGCAGTGATAAACATATCTGCTAACATTCTGAATCGTCATGCTATGCCCCTCGATCCCAAAACTGAAAGATCAAAACAAGGAAAGACCGGAAAAAATTCTAGTAGACAGCAGTCATTAGATGGAGCTAGAAATGCCAAGATTGATGATTCTGCGAATAAAAGTCAAGTGTTACAGCATGGCAAAGAATATATATTGAGTCCAGGTGTACTCAAAAGAAAGCAAAAGAGTAATTCAAAACATGACAAAAAAGAAGGTGATGAAATAGATCAACAGGAGGAAAGGAAAAGAAAATATCCCATGGGCTTTAAAAGATTAGAGGAGCTAGTAAAAAAAGGGAATAACGAGATTTTACTTACTTTGTGTGACCCTAATAGTGGTTTTGATCTCAACTTAGATTTTCCTTGCATTAGTAGAGATATGATGGCTCTTCTGCTGATAGCTATTGGAAAAGCTTGCAAATCTCAGCACAGAAATAATGTCATGTCTCTCATAGATAAAGTGACTAAGAATAAGACATTTATGTTATGTTCTCTACAAAAATATTTTGCTGGCTTCATAAACGATGTTGTGAAACCTCAGCATAAATATTCGTTGGAGGAAACCGTTGAATTTCTCAAGTGTTTCCAACAGTGTCTTCCTGCCTCAGCATCTGATACAGTAACTATTGTTCTACCACTTCTCAGTGATATATGTAAGAGAGCTTTTGAAGATGATGCAGTTGTATGGAAAAAATTGAATGATGATTTGGTAGAATTATCTACGGAGAATCTGCATTTTGTCAAAGATCATACTCCTGCAGAAATAAAAAAATCATCATATGATGAAAAATTACATTCACAGCAACCACCAGAAAGTTATAGAACGATTCCAGTTCTTCCGGATTGCCGAGATATAACCCTACATAACCCTTTTCTTCGACCCAACATTGTCAAGGGCAAATATAGTGATCCTGACCATTATTTAGATGTACAGTTTCGTTTGCTTCGTGAAGATTATGTGAGACCCTTAAGAGAAGGGATAAACAGTTACATGATGAGAAAGAAGACTAATAACAAATCAGTCTCACGAATAGAAAACGCCAAAATATACGAAAATGTGCATATTTTGAAGCAGCAGTTTTTTCAAGGATTAATTGTTCACACAATTGAATTCGACACAACCAATTTGAAAAACATAAAATGGGAAAATAGTAAGCGTTTTCTGTCTGGTGCATTGCTGTGTATTTCTTCAGATGACTTTCAGACAATGTACTTTGCATCAGTTATGAACAGGAATGCTGAACATTTGAAGAAGGGTCTTATTTTGTTGCATTTTGAGTCACTGTCACGTGAAGTCATGAATTTCAACCCTCTCACCAACTTTACCATAATAGAAACAAGTGCATATTTTGAAGCTTACCGTCACAATCTTGATGCTCTCCAGAAAATGATACCTGAAAATTTCCCATTTCACAAATACATAGTATCTTTGGAGAAAGAAATAAACCCCCCAGCCTACCTTGATGCATTCAAAAACTATGATATGAGACCATTGTTTTTCCCGCCCAACACTGCTCCAAATGAGATCTCTGGGAACCCTTACTGTATACATGTACTGAACAACAGCCAATGGCCTTCGGCTGAAGCTCTCAAATTAGATGAGTCCCAACATGCAGCGTTAAAAGCCGCTGTGACAAAAGAATTTGCAATAATTCAAGGACCTCCTGGCACTGGAAAAACATATGTTGGCTTGAGAATTGTTCAGCTACTGCTTCATAATGCAACAGTTTGGCAAACTGGAATCGAGAGAAATCCACCTATCCTTATTGTTTGCTATACTAACCATGCTCTCGATCAGTTCCTTGAAGGGTTATCAGTATTTACTGAAGATATTGTTCGAGTCGGTGGCAGATGTACAAATGAGGCACTAGCAGAATTTCAGCTGAGAAATTTGAAGAAATCTGTTCGGGATAAAAGGGAAGTTCCACATCATATATTTTCCAACATAAGGCATACATATGCAATCATAGGCATGCACCAAGAGGAAATGGTTCATATTCAGAAACAAATTACAAAATGTTGTAAATCTGTGATAAGTGAGAGTGAACTTAAACCTCATATGACAGATTTGCATTACCGTGAGCTCAAGTCATTGATAAAACTTTATGAACCTAAACTGAAGGATGACAATTACATAGTATGTGATTGGCTTGGCACAAGATTTCGACATCCAGGTGGCTTCAGTGATGTGAACAATGGAGTCAGAAATGATGTTCATCCTCAAAATGCCAATACCAGAGAGATGTTTGTAACTTCTGAACAAAATGTAATTCCACGTGGTTCTGTTATTGACGTTGAAGCTTCGAGATTGGTTGAAATGAATTTGCATAATGATCCTGTTGATCTTAGTGAAAATGAAGATGAAGATGGTGAAGAGGACATCGATGTCATTGAAGCTATGCGTGACATTGAGACAGAAGACTTTAGTCATATCTTCCTTGGAATCGAAAGTGATGCATCGGAAGACGAATTCTCTGAAAGCATGCTAACCAATGAATCTGGATGGCAGATGGCAGGTGGCAAAAAAGGAATGAAACGTTATATTTCCAGAAATCTTCAAACAAGTATTGCAATGTCTGATACTGAAGTAGGCCATGTAAAATCTATACTACAGTTGAATATTGATGATAGATGGAGACTTTACAAGTATTGGTTGCAGCTTTTCATCAAAGACAGGCAACTAGAGTGTGTGAGGATCGCCGACACAATCCAAGAGGAAATGAAGAAATTGGATGAGATGAGAATGGAAGAAGATTTGTACGTGCTTCAGAAAGCAAAAATTGTGGGAATGACTACCACTGGTGCTGCAAAGTACCGAGATCTTGTTGCTGGTTTAAATCCAAGAATAATAGTAGTAGAAGAAGCAGCAGAGGTCCTTGAATCCCATATTGTTACTTCACTTGGGAGGGAAACACAGCATGTGATATTGATTGGAGATCACCAACAACTAAGACCAAGTCCTAATGTGTATGATCTGGCTGCCAGATTTAAAATGGACATATCACTTTTTGAAAGGTTAGTTAATAATGGGATAGAATATTATCAATTGAAGATCCAACATCGAATGCGACCATGCATATCAGCTCTACTTGTTCCTCATATATACCCCACTCTAATTGATCACGATTCTGTGCACCAGTATGAAAATATCAAAGGTGTCTGCAAGAATATGTTTTTTGTCACACACAAGTTCAAAGAAGATCATATTGCAGACTCTACAAGCAAAGTTAATAATCACGAAGCTTGTTTCATCGTGGCATTATGCAGATATCTTTTGCTCCAAGGTTATAAAGCTGAACAAATTACGATATTAAGTACTTATGCTGGCCAAATGTTTGCTATTCGCAAAATGACTAAGGCTCCTTTATTTAAGGGTGTGCGAGTCACAGTTGTAGATAATTTTCAAGGTGAAGAGAATGACATAATATTGATGTCATTTGTCCGAAGCAATATTGAGGGGAAAATAGGCTTTTTGAGTATTTCGAATAGAGTTTGCGTTGCTCTCTCAAGGGCAAAGAAAGGTCTGTTCTGTATTGGCAACTTTAAGCTGCTCGCCGATAAGTGTGCTCTTTGGGGAAATATACTGGATGTATTGAAGAAACAGGAAGCTATTGGTTCATCCTTGAAACTTCAGTGTCAGAATCATCCAGAAACTTACGTAGAGGTCTCCAGAGAAGAAGATTTCAAAGAGGTTCGAGAAGGTGGATGTTCAAAGCCTTGCGAGTACCGATTGAAGTGCGGCCATACTTGCACTATGATGTGTCACCCATACGATGCTGAACATTCTAAAGTCCGTTGTCTGAAGCCGTGCGGCAAAGTTCTCTGTAATCTGGACCACAAATGTCCTCTAAAGTGTGTTCAACCTTGCAAGCCCTGTGTTGTACTTGTTGAAAAAATATTACCATTTTGTCTGCATAAAGTTTCTGTTCCTTGTCATGTACCAGAAACCGAGTTCGTGTGCACCCAGCCTTGTAAAAATATTCTCAGGTGTGGGCACAAGTGTCAGAATAAATGTAGAACAGAATGTACAATAGATTGTATCAGCGATGTTTTTGTTCAACTTCCATGTGGCCACAGAATGAAAGGGCCATGCCATATGTCATCAGAAATAGACAGATTATCAGAACAGTGTTCAGAACCATGCAGCGGTATATTACAGTGTGGCCATGTATGTTCTGGTTCATGCGGAAAGTGCCATCAGGGCCGTCTGCATGTAGCTTGTGGCCAGGTTTGTAGGCGTATTTTAATATGTGGTCATGAATGTAAATCAAAATGCATGAATAGTTGCCCACCATGCAGAAAGAAATGTGAAAACCGTTGTGTTCACAGTAAGTGTCCAAAAAAATGTGGCTTCCCTTGTGGGATGTGTACTGAACCGTGTATGTGGAACTGTCGCCATTATACATGCACAGAACATTGTGGTGAACTTTGCAATCGCCCTGCATGTGATAAGCGTTGCCATGTAACGTTGGAATGCGGCCATAGATGTATTGGATTATGCGGTGAACCTTGTCCAAAAGTATGTTCAATATGCAATCCAGGCGTCAGAGAAATATTTCTAGGGGGAGAAGATGATGAGGATGCTATATACATACAGTTGGAGGATTGTGGACACACTTTTGAAGTGAATGATATCACAGAATGGATGAACATAGACATGAAAAATGAAAGTGGGGAAATCAAAATGAAGACATGTCCAAGGTGCAAGACTGTCATTAGAAAAAATTTGCATTTTGGAAACATAGTGAAAAAGTGTCTTGCTAACATTGAGAAAGTAAAGCAAGTCGTGTTCGGGAATGAGAAGAAGAATTCCATCCTTCAAAACCTACTTCGTACTAAAGTCGGGAAACTGAGCTCTCATCCGACTCAGTATTCTGGCCTAAAAGTCAAGGACACTATAAAAGTTTTGTTGCAGTTTTTGTCACAAAAACAGACACTCAGTGCTCCAGAAATAACGAGGTTTGAAAATATTGCCAGCATTTTGGAAAACTTTATTTTCTTAAGTGAACAACTCCCAGAGTTCCAGGGTTTGAATATTGCATCAGACTCTTTGAACATCAAAAATTTCAGCCAAAAAATATTGTCGTTTTCCACAAAGACATGTCACTTGATTGATAATTTCTTAGCCGATGAGATCTTGACAGCTTCCGAACAGCAACTCGATGAAGTCACCTGGGAAATCCAGAGACTTAGACTGCAGCGTTGTTTTTTGGAGTTCATGAAGAAACATAACATGGTCAATTTTTTTCAGAAAAAATCTGCAACATCCAATGCTGTCTATAACAGTGAATCTCTATTTGCTGAAATTTATGATTCATTATGTAAGTTCGGCCCTTTTCGTTCTGACGAAATGGCAAAATTCAACTTGGCTTATGAAAGTCTGTCCAAAGCCCTAGGCAGCGCTGTCCTCAATGTCACTGAAAATGAGAAGAAGCTCATCTTGAAAGCCATGGATCTTGCCAAAGGTCATTGGTATCAATGTCCCAACGGTCATGTTTACTGCATCACTGAATGTGGTGGCGCAATGGAGGAAAGCAGATGCAACGAATGTGATGCAAAAATCGGTGGCCACAGTCATGCTTTGAGATCTGATAACAGGGTTTCTACGGCCATGGATGGGTCTGTTTATTCTGCTTGGCCTCAAGCTAATGACCTTCGGAACTATTTACTTGGATGAAAATCCAAACTGAACAGTGGAGGCGGGAAGATTACTATTTGATTTATCATTTTTATTTAGATGCAGTTTTAATTGCGAATTCAAGTTTTTTGGGGGCCTTTTTTTCAATGCATAAGGCAAGCATGTGTAAATTCAATATGTTCCTTTCGTCAGATAAATTTTTGTCATTTTAATTTCTCGCCTTTTGTTGTCTGTGCGGGTAATCAAGTGATTCTTGTGATAATGTGCCTTATTATATTTTTTTACTTATCAACCATATCTGACCCTTCTTGCTTGCAGACACCGAACTGTTTCAAGTCTTTTTTTTAATCTTCAATTTGTGTCATGGAAAGTCATGCACCAAAGATTATGCATTATTATCATTTCATTTTTGCACTCATTCTCTTCCATCTTCATTGTTTCTTTTATTTGGTTGTAGGGTTTTTTATTACTATTAAAATTGGTTTTATTATTAAAATGTGTTAGTAATAATATGTTTGATTCTGGAATTTGATTAAATTGATTTCAAGTGAATTGTGACAACTAAGTTGTTCAAGAATGGAATTCTTCGAAATTTTATTTTTTTTCTTTTGTGTCACTAAGTTTTAAGTTGTGTTCTTTGACTGACTGTATTTTTCATTCAAGTTACATTTGTTCTTTTTTGTAATTTATTATGTAAAGTCAGACCTGCTTATAAGGAAGTAGGGAAAAAACAGTAAAACTATTCCTTACATCCATATTGTCATGAAAAATTATGCGTTTAAGCAAGATAAAACATTTTACATGCATGATGATTTCAGTGATCTGAGCATTCTAGAATAGATTAAAATAATACTGTATTTACTCGTGTATAGGCCAATATTTTTATTCACTTTTCAGTGCTTTAAAAACCTGTCACCCTATATGCACGAGCAGATATCTAAACATACATTGTTGCTAAAAGACAAAAAAATCAATGAAAAACGAAAATTAAGAAATGGCTTAAACTAATGATGATTTTGATAGATTGAAAATTATAATTTGGGATTTATTTCATTGAAAATTCAATATTAATGAAAAAATTATTTATAATCGGGGGAGTAAATAAATATACTTAAATAATTGAAAACTTATTTATAAACTAATGAAAAATAGATGGGTAAGAAACAACCTAAAGCCAGTGAGAGAAATAATTCTACAATTAATGAAAATTCAAAATTTAAGACATAATTTCAAAATTTGTGAATGTTTTCAATACTTTTGGGGCCTCTTTTTATTCAGGGCCCTTGGCCATACACAGTGAATCCCAACAGTAACAGTGGGGCTGTAGTGGGTGCTCAAGCACCCACAATATTTTGAAACACCATTCTGAGTGGCTTTCACAGAATCTATTCAGAAATCTCCTATACAATAAATAATACCCTGACTTACGTCACTCTGCATTTACACCATCTCGCCCAAAAAATCTTATGCTATTACCTGTGAATAAACAAAATGAGAAGTTCAATTAATAAATGTAGTTTTCCTTATTTTTATCTCTAACATCATATCTCGTCCTATACATGAGTAAATGTAGTATATTTTAATATCAATAAAAAAAATTAATTAAAATCTCGTAAAAATGAATACATCAAAATATGTGTCAATATTGCTTCTTTTTTCTTTCTTGATATGATTGTGGACCGTGAATGTTTTACATTTAAATCATTTTTGCTGAAAAGCATGCAAAACAAAGCCTTTTCTTTTAGTAAGAGTACGAACATCTGAAAAATTTTTCTTCTCATTTCTGTGAACCATTTAAAAAGAATGTTTTATATCAAAGTTTAGAGGATAAACGAAATCGGTCAATGATTGAGAAAGATACAGTGAATTCTTTGAGATGCATTGAACCAGAATTTTTTTTTTCCAAATTATAAAATGGCACAAACAATTATTTTTATTGTTTATACTGATATTTCATTGTTTATACAAGGATTAAAAAAATAAATAAAAGAGGACTAAAATAATTTCAATCCATATTATTCAACAATAATAATGGGAATAAAGTTAACATCATTACTTGTAAGCTCATGATAAAATGTGTCATAATAAAGTGCAAATTATTAACAATGCAAACAATATTTGCATCATTTAAAATTTTTCATAGATAAAAGAAATTAGATTTTGACTTCTAAACTCATGTTATAACAGCAATCTATGTATGGGCAGTGCTGCTGTGGTGCGATTTTTTAAGGTTTCTACTACTACTAAACCAGACATGCGCCTCGGCCATATTCCTCTCCGGAACTTCTAACGAATTGGTACATCTTGGAATGTGTGTGTACATATAGTGAAGTGTGTTTCTGTGTAATGCTTGTCGTGTGTAGTGCTGCCATCTGCAATCAATTTCTTTAAACTATGAGATTTTTTTCTCAACTCATAGTGATTGAAGGGTAATGAATGAATAATTATGCCATTGTCGGCCTGTTGCTCTCTGCGGCGAGACTTTTTAACAGGAAGATCGGCTGGCATTCGCTTTTCAAAGTTGGGAACTGCAGAAAACCAACTTCAGCCGACCACCACTGCGGCAAGGGTAAGGAGTCTTTGTCAGTGAGGATAAGTGGTCCAATAGTTACGAGAATACCTCTCTTGCAACTGAAATAGATAGTCAGTGAGGTCAAGGAATCTGGTTTAGCCCAGCCCTGAAAAGTTGAATTTACTATTTTTATTTTTTCTGAAATCACGTCATCTATCGTCCAAAAGTTGAAGTACTTGCATACATTCTTACATAGATTTATGATATAAGTTTGTCTCCTCATATCGGGTGCAAGAGCTGCGCCAAACTGCGCCGAAACGGTTCTCTTGCTACATGGTGCGCCAAGGCGCCGAATCCCTGCGCATTTGCGCCAATTCTTGTTTGTGGTTCGCGGAGGTACCGCTAATGCACTGTAGTACGTCAAATACCCTTAATTAAGCAAAAATTCGCATGAAAATGATGTTCACGGGACACGTTCTTTCCGAGACACGGAAAAAGATACGGGGGGGGGAAGAAACTTCAATTTTATTTTCACTTCCCACGATCTACCACAATCGCGTTATCTCGTGACCTTGGAAAGTAGTTATACTACCTTGAAGTATAAAGTCCTGTACTGTTATTGGTATAACTGGCGGGCTATCAAAGTCCCTGAATAAATATGCCGAATTTTCCGATTTCGGAGACCATTTTTTCTCCTGCTATATACTGAAAATAACGGTAATTTCGCGGCTGCCAACCTGCGTTCTAAGACGGCATGCATCGAAAAGAGGATTGGTTTACTCGTTTAAATTACCGAAATTTTTCGGAGATCGTTGGAAAAAATAGAATCTGTAAAAACTCCATCTAAAATATTCATAGTTTTGTCATCTAGCCACTATGCGGTCATGTGGTTATCGTCGGCGGTTGTCGATCGTAACAATTTCACATCGCGAAAATCCGGATTTGGCGAACGGGGCCGGCTTGAGCGAAAAAAATCTCTACCCATGCAGAACCTTTTTTTTTTTGGCGCTACTGACCACGTTTTTTTTGGTCGACAAACCTTTTTCACCCTTTCAACTCCATTTGGCACCCCTCCTTGAGCGGCGCCCAATATGGCCGCACGGTCCGCCACTGCATTGGTGGGGGAGGGGCATGCTCTTAACAACAGTCAGAGGAAGGAGTTTGTACTAGGGCATGCTCATTTTACATAACTTCTGTGAGATACCTAATATATATTAATGTCCTACTTTTCCAAAACATGTTGTTGGAGAGAATGAAATATTTGCACCCTTTCTTGTTTTTCGCACTCCCTCTCGTGCATTGCTGGGATGGTACATTACTCCCTCACGTATTGCTGGGATGTTGTTTAACATTGTATCACCAACAGAACTATTGATTATGTGTGATGAATGGGTTGTACTACAATCCAAACAATTACAAGAAGTGAAATCAGTTCAGAGAATAGATAGATAGATATTGGGCAGACATATTCAAACTTTGTAACTTTGAAAGCTGCCCAAAGTTCAAAATTTTGCCAGTTTTGTTGAAGACCTTTTTATCTTCAGCACATGGTAACACAGACAGTGAAAAAGAGTTCATTGTTAACAAATAAATAAAAGTCTGTTCGAACATTGAAAAATCTGTCCATGCAATGCTTTAATGTTTAATGGAATAAGACATACAAAATCTTATGTTCAAGGGCATAAAAAATTGGAAAAAAATATTCATTGAGATGCTGTACTTCTGAAAGCGAATCGTGATTTGTAATCTATTAACATGCTATGATGTTGAGAAATTCTTTAAGTAAATAAGGTATTTATATTTTTCTCATTTTTTGCATTTTGCTTTTAAATTTAATAAATCCCTTTAAATTCTGTGAGAAGCCAATTTTTTTTTTTTTTCACGGAAACTCTTATTATATTCTGCACACACTTTTTTTGCTATATCAGGAGGAATAAGATTTTGGTGTTCAAGCAGCAGAAATTCTTGCTGCCTAGGTTTTCAGTATGCATGTTGCTTAATTTGAAAAGAGTAATAATTTGTATTCGTCATTTCAGTAATACACGTTTTATTAATGACAGATAAGATAATTCAGAAAAAATTTAAATGGCTTTTAATTTGTGAATGGAATTTATTTAGAATTATTTGTTTCAACCATTTTTGGCAAAACTTTTCACATTTCACAGAAAAATTACTCCTTATATTGCAGATATAGTTCGTGTTTAGTTCTGCTCCATTTTCAAAATTTCTGCTCCAAAAATGAAATTTGCTGCTCCGAAATGGATGAGGGGCACTTGCACCCCTGTCATATAGATCTATTTATGTCTGACTGCCTTTTTTAGCCAGAACGATATATTGATCTATATTTGAAACTAAAATTTTACGATATAAATTTATATCTTTTTGCTACTGGGACAGTAACAAACTTTGAGTAATTCCAAGTTTTTTTAAATCTTTTTGGCCTCTCAGCTGATATAGCTAAAATTTTTGAACCAATGAACAGCATTTTGCACACAAAATGTTCACATCTAGCTAGAGAATGGCAAATGTGCACTGAAGGTGTTTTGGAAGTCAAATTCTTAGAAATCAATAACCTTAAGCTGATTTTCTTCTGCCTAATGAGGGCTTTCTGCCAATGCATATGCCTATTCTCAGGTTGCAAGTTCAGTTGTCTTCTGAAAGTTATTTATATCATGAAAAACTTGTATCTCGAGACAAACTTTCACATTTAAAATAATGAAGATGTCTTCAATTTTTTACACATTCTTACTGTATTTGATACTCATATAAAAAAATCATTTAGTATGGTGAAGTACACTGTATTACACAAAACAAAGATAATTTTTCTTGCAAGACAATCACAGTACATTCTGGCAGTCATTATCACTTCGAATTGATAGAACTCCAGAGCTTTAGTGCAGTGCTGTCTTAACACATGGGCCCACCCTGGCACCTCAAGAGAAGAGTGGCCTCACAAAAATGAGATTTGGTTGAAATTTTCTAGAGTTTACCAAGTAGGGCAGCCTCAGGAAAACCATTGGCCCAGGGGCCCATGATGCTCTGCTTTTGTGTGTCAAGTGGGCCATATGTTTCACTCTCGTAAGTTGAATATTCTTTCTTAAGTTGGCACATTTTTTTTCGCCAATATTCTTTATTCATTTTTTTCGTGCTGATTCTGCTGAAGTAACTGCGATTCCTCAGATTGCTAGTGTAATTGGTTGCTGGAAGTTATTTGTATTATTAAAACTTTGTATTAAAGCAAAACTTTTGCTTTAATAACAGAGATGGGACGAATATTCGTCCACTATTCTGTATTCGGTCCTTTTGCCAAATATTTGGTTCGGCTGAATATCTGTGTAAATCTAAGCACAACAAACTAATTTTAAAAAATAGTTTTAATTAGAATTTTTCACATAAGTTAACAATTTATGTACTGATTATATTTTATTGTGTGGTGCATACCTATCCCTTTCTGTGCAAGAGGTCGGTGAAATTCTTGAAAAATAAAAGAACCTATGTTTTCAGAGCATGGCATTTTTTTAGTGCAAGACTCTTAGCATCAAGCTGAACAGTTTGAGAGATTATCTTCTCCATCTGCATGTATTAGACAAAGAAATGAGCTGGATAGTTCACAAATGGGTGGGGACACTTATGAACTCAATTGGTTTGTGTCAACATGAGCTTTATAGTAGACTACAGCTGGTGTTGGTTGTGTACATAATGTGAAATAAGATCTTCGGCATCTCTCATCTTCCTGTGGATTCTTATTTACACAATTTTGAAGCTGTTCATTTTAGCCTTCAATTAGTTCTTAGTCTTTTTTATAGCATTCCTTGGTTTTTCAAAAAACCTATCTTTAAATTTTGGGCAGAACCTGAAACAAATCATTTTCCATAGAAACCTATGGAAATCACTTTTTCGCTAATGAACGTGATTCTAGAATGAACCATCTTCATTAGCCGATTATTCACAGTAATATTAAAATACAATATATCAATAAATTTCATTGTCAGTATCATGGCAATAAAAATCTTTCAGCTACCAGTTTTTTAATATTTATTTAAATAATAAATTGCATAATTAAAATTTAATGTCATTTGAAACTACCAATTTTATTTTCGATTAAATATGCCAATTTTTTTTATAATTGTGATTGATTTAAAGAAAATTGATAATCGGTCGCCATACTCAGTATTCGGTTAAATCACTATTCATCCCATCCCTATTTAATAATCCACATGTCGAGGCACTCATTGTTTGAGGTACCATTGTGCTAAAGGAGCAACCCTTCAGTTTAGTGCCTCTCCGTAATGTTATATATAATTCCCAGAACAATTAAAGGGTGGATTCTGAACCTTCCAGCCCTGTGTAACTCACATTTGTCAACGTCTCACTTTTATTGAGAAAAGTTCAAAGCTCACTTAATCAATGCAATAAATAATGTCATTCAAGTATTTTCAGTCGTCATGCCACTTTTGTAATTTACTCACAATTGATGCAAGAAATTGAGGTACATTTTTTCTTGGAGATGAGCATTCACTATAATTCTGTGATTCATTTGTGATAGAAATTAATTTTTTGTATGTGTGTGCGTGCACGCTTTGTTGTGTTATTCCCATGTTATTTTTTTTCCTGAAGTATGTATTCAGAGTTTATATTCTTCATTGGAAATTTGTTTCATAATCTGATTTGAGGAAAATGTTCGTGCACGCATGAATAAAACACTCAAATGAGTCTGCATTTTAGAAAAATAAAGTATTAATTTATGTTACCATTTGACAAAGCTCTGTATAATTTAATTATTTAGGTTATATGCTTATTTGCCTACACCTCTTCACATTCAAGTCCAGTTGCAAAGTTTTAAACATCGAAAGCAATTTTGAATTTCATACTTTCCTGTAGTTACAGATGGGGCTGCGTAAAGCCCCCAAACAAACCCCTTCAAGCACATTATTTCTTCATGAAAGATTTGGTGTCTTCATCATATTCCCCAGAATCTAGGGTAATAATTTCTAAATATATTCTTGATTGTGTAAATTATTCATTTTAGGAAAAATTTAATGTGTGTATTCACCGTAAAACAGGCACAATTTTCAAGATTAATCATCTAAGGCTGCAAAATTACATTGAATTGCATTTATTACAGATTTTATTTTGACTCTAACCTCTTCCTGTATATGGGTGAGATATCTCGGCCTAGGGTTGATGGAAGAAATACATTCGCGCGCGAACTCGCTCTCCCCCCCCCCAAAAAACTCTTCACTGGTTAAACCTGTAAAAATTTAATTGTTTGGGTTTCCTTTTTTTCTTTACCTCAACGCATTATTATTTTTTTTTTTCTCCCTTGGCTACTCTTTGAAGAGTAATATAAATATGTTACGGCCAAAGCCCTATGTGCGGTGAATTCGCGAAGTGGCCAAGAGTTTTGGCCAAAGTCCAAATTGCAGAAATGATTTGGACTTTGGCCGGCCATTTCGCGAAGTGGTCGGAGTTCCCCGGTAAAAGCTCGATGTGCTGATGTAAGACGGCCCTATGGGGGCCTAAATCCTTTTTTTTTAATCGCCAACGTGTGATATCTGTATAAAGCAGCTGTTTTGGATTAACTCTATGTGACGAGAGGGGGAAAAAAGTGAAATTTGAAGTAAAAAATAATTATGTAAACATAATTTTTCTGCCAAATTTTGGGGAGAAACAATTATTACGGCATCGTGACTGCGATTTGATGGGTTGCTATTATTAACTTGGACATAATTAATGTGAAAAAATACGCCAACTTGACGATGATCCCGAATCATGTCTTTCGTTATCGGACTTTGCCCAGGGATCACCGAACATATCACGAACTGGCCGACGTCCGAATTTCGGACGTGTTGGCCGGGTTAATATTTAACGAAATTGGTCAATTTGCGAATTGGCTGATTTCGGGCTTTGGCAGTAACACATACATAAATAATGCCGAACACAGTCAACGGGTGTTTTTTTATACATATTAAACTAGGTATTATTTCTAATTTAATATAACGCAGTCTGCATCGTCTATCTATCAAATCATTTTAATAAACATTCCCCAGCCAAAGACGCCGGAGAAAAGGAATTTTCAAGCGAGAAACGCGTTTTCATTCATTCACACAAAAGGTTCGTAGGGTTCTTTGTTGTCTCAAATCGGCGCACACTGCTTGCAACAATACCTGCGGAGAAAAATTTCGTTTTGATATCTTCCGACGTAATATTTCATCAAAAACATTCAACGGATACGGAGACCAAAGAATTTTTTCCCTGATATACTTTTCAAAATTTCGTCCCTTCGATTTTCTGAGTTTTTCTTTTAAAAAACTTGGTTAAAGAGTTTTAAGAAAATCAGAAGCTTTTTTTTTTCTTCAAGGTATGAGAACAGACTGGGAGAAAAAAACTGAAAACTAGTTTTAAATGTATGAATTGGAATTAAAAGTGTTTTTCACAAACCTGTTCACAGCACATCAAAGAAAGAGTCTTCCCGGATGTTAATGCTGAGATGAGCTTTGGGAAGAACACTTTTCTCCGCGGGAAATGAACTACTCTGTATATCAGTGGTTCTCAACTTTTGAGAGCCCGCGGCCCGATTGATTTACTTTTTGTGAGTAGACGGCATAAGCGAAGATTGACTTGGAAGTCCGGGGGGGGGCGGGCACGATGATGATGATGTCAATTCATCTATACATATATACATTAGATCAGTCGACTCCACGTTTGGAGGGGGGGGGGGGCCCGTATCTCCGCCCATGGTAGACGGTTGTCATACACACGACTAATAGGAAATAAATGGGTAAAAATGAAACAGTGA
Source organism: Pholcus phalangioides (assembly GCF_987345545.1). NCBI lineage: Eukaryota > Metazoa > Arthropoda > Arachnida > Araneae > Pholcidae > Pholcus > Pholcus phalangioides. The sequence goes on along the minus strand of NW_028301608.1, from coordinate 94,823,775 downwards.
ACCTCTTTAACGACCTGGTTTGACAGATGTCAGACAAGCAATCAATTCTTTCTGAACGATTTTTACTAGGTGGATTTGCGATTACGACCTTCCAGCTTGAAAGATCATTGTTTGTCTGACAACTCCAAAGAAGGGTTGTCACAAAATACGCCCTCCCCGTTTACGAGTTTAAAAGTGTCACCAGTAACGAAATTAGTCTCTCACACATATCCTCTTACTTTTTTTTAACAGTGATCAAATAGCCCATCCCCACTTAAAAGTAATAAAAAAAACGTGACACTAAAATCACTTTGATTCCTTTCTTCGGACTCCACCAACATAGCTGTATGTAGCTTCCTAAAATTTTGCTCTAAACCAGCGGTTCTCAACCTTTTTGACTCGCGGAGCACTTTTAAGTAAAAAAATTCTATGGCGGAGCCCCGTTAGGCTAATTTATTAATTATTCAAAGTTACTGATTTATTTTTACTACTTGAAAATATTTATAATTATTTTTTTTTTATTTTACTCGAGCGGCCGCGGAGCCCCTGGAGAGTGCACAAGGAGCCCCAAGGGCTCCGCGGAGCACCGGTTGAGAACCGCTACTCTAAACTGATGGTTATTAACCCAACGCCATCTATAGCTAGAGGTAGTTGATTATAGGAGGTGTTGATTAACCTCCACACTCTTGAAGGAAAGACAACTTACATTGTCGACTTCAGCACAGCCCTCAATGTGATCCGTTCGAGAAAGAAAAAAAAAAGCGTTCCAACGGTGATCATTCAAAGCTGAGCTAATTGTAACTTCTAACTGTTCCACATATCTCCCTCTAATGGGAATAAGAGACCATACAATCTGTGCTCTTGTAAAATCCTGCATTCCTATCAGATGTCCTCTTCACAAGTGTTTCCATTTTCCTAAAACCGCGGTTATAAAAATCGTCCTAGTTCCCAAACTTTTTTGGTTCGCGGTGCCCTTTGTGCAGGAGGGGGGGGGGTGTGAACTCTCTCTTCGTAAAAAAAACAATGGGGGGAGGGAAAATAAACGTATAAATATTACTTTTTTTGCAAAGAAAACACACTTCCAACAACACTAATCACTTGACTAATCAACATAAGCCTACCTAACAGATATAGAGCAGTTTGATTAATTTCAAGACAATTATTCGAATTCCCAAACACAATGCATTACATAAGGGAAAAAATACAAACGCTCTAATAAACTGTTATCCCATTGAATAAATCTATTTGGTTAGACGTATCTCTGTCTATCTTCCCCCCTCCAGTAGCTTACCCAGGTGCAAAAATAATGCCACAGAATATAGTTTGGGAACATCTGTCCTAGTGAAATAAAGAAGAGCCGGATTTAGGCAGGTACGAAGGTTGCAGCAGCTTCGAGTCACGAAATTTTACGGGCCGCAAAAGCGGAATAAAAATACTTGATTATATTTTGGATGTGTATGTGACTTCAACTTTTTCACAAAGCAATAACTTAAAATTTTGCCTAAGACCTTTTAAATTCAGACATCGAACCTCCCCGGACATTAAATTCTTTTGAAATTATTCAAAATTACATGGAAGAGGCACAATGCATGCTTGTCCGGCTGAAAGAAGGCCTTGGGTAAAAGGCCTTCAATATTTAAGGGCCGGAGGCAGTGGTGGATTAAAATCGGTAGAGGCCCCGGGCGCAAAAGAGAATATTGGGGCCCCTTAAATTAGAAAATAATGTGAAGTTTCGGTCACGGGGCCTTTTAGAAGTCGAGGCCCCGGACGCGCGCCCGGTGCCCTGTTAAATCCGCCTCTGGCCGGAGAGGGCACACTTGAAAATTTTTTCAGTCGTCACTATCGTCCAAATTTATTGACAAATGGACTTTTTTACGACCATGATGCAATCGTGGTTTGATAATCATTCTGTGGAGTGCCAATATTATTTTTTTAATGAATAACGTGATTATCACGTATTCCCAAGAGATTTTTACGATCTGTCCAGGGAATTTGGTAGTGTGTTAGTAGACATCCATGCCCGAACCGGGATTCGAGCCCAGACCTGCACAGTGAGACGCTAGCTCTCTAACCACTGAACTGGCAGTTCAGTGCAATCGTGGTTTGATAATAATCATTCTATATTGCCAATATAAGCCCAGTGAACACGAAGGTGTTCATGGACACTGGGGGATGTAGAGTACGCAGAATTTTCTCAGGGTGGGGGGGAGCAGAAAAATGGGGTGGTGGAGGGAGATGACTTTCTCAATCCTTTTTATCTTTTCTATCACTACTGGGCAACAAAAGAGAAAAAGCAGTTTCTCCCAGAGGGTTAAAGAAAAAAAAGAGCTAGTGTGTGCGTATTCTTATCCTCATGGAAATCGGTATAAAGTAATTTTTTTTTTTCGGTATACGCATTTAAAAAAAAATTCTTAAGGATTATTTTATATTTATGTGTATCTAAATTTTCTAACTCGTTTCGGCGCTCCCTATAATTTCGCGCCTTGTGCAATTGCACAGGTCGCACCGCCGTAAGTCCGCTTCTGCGGACAGGCACACTGACCAATATTCTAGGCAGGCTATATCGATTAGTTCCCAAAGCCGTAGCGTGCCTTCTCGGTACCCCGGGGCTACTTCTCAGACTTTTTCCAAGGGCCACCGTGAAATGGTTATGCTCGGTGGGGAGGGGGGGGGGGTCACCCTCTCTTTCTCTCTTGTCATTTTGCTGATTGTTTCAGAAAAGAAGCTGTCAGAATTTTTAAGAAATATGCAAGGTTAGTGTTAGTCCCCGCCCTGGGTATCCGAATCCTGTATGTTGGGAGCACCGGTGATGTATATACATCTTTACATGCGTTAGATATAGTAGTATATGGTCGATGTGCCAAATCGTCTATAAACTTGTGGAGTTTTATGTAGAAATGCGTGAATTTTCGGGTTTTTTCTAAGGCAATAATTTAAAAAAACTGCATTGAATTCCTAATTTTCGAAATCTCAAGTTTTCATAGGTACGGATTGCACTATAAAAATTTGATAAAAGATCTTTATATAAAAAAAGAAAATATGAAACTATAGCTGAACCTACTTTTGAGTCGGACAAACATACAACAACATTGATTTATAATGGCCTATATAGATTACATTCAAGAAATTTCGCAGCTTCGATCGAAGCATTTGTCGACTCGAACAGACAGATTGATTCCTTAGGAAATTGAAACATCTGGCTCCCATCGTGAAGAAAAAATATGATTTGTAATCTTTATAAAGATTTATCAGACGCCAATGAAGAAAACAAATCTAGATTATAATCATAGACTTAAGATATAGTATTATTACTCTGTGATTATAATCTAGATTTGTTTTCTTCATTGGCGTCTGATAAAATCGCCATGTAGGTTACCCCGGACGGTACGGTTTACATGTTCCTCAAACCCTTCGCTGAATGAGAAAAATATCATATTATATACATATGTATATGTATATATTATATATCAATGCAACTTAATTATAAACGTTGTTCAATCAAGTTCACATAGGATAATTATTATCACTTATTAAAATTTTATCATCTCAGTTACGAAACAGTTTCCCAAATTTTAATAATTTATAATTGTAGTAATTGATCTCGGCTGCTTCCACTGTTCTAGAATCAGCATCAGTGTAGAATTTCTTGACCATGTTCAAAGCCTGATTTACGGAAACAATGCGTGATCATCCGTTACGAAATTGTTTCTCAAATTTTGCCTATCATTCTGATGTTATAAAGGAAATATATTTTCATTAATATATTATAAAAAAATTGTTATTTCTTATACTTTCTATGCTCTTAATGACGCTAAAAAAGATTCTGATTTTGAATAGCACACCTTGATCCATAGGTTTAACAACATAAAATCGGTATCAAGTGGTAAGCATTCTCGATGCGTTCCAGTTGAGCAATGTTAAAATGGTCATTAAATTATCAAAGAAAGAGTAGGGTAAAAACAGGATTTTTAAACTTATTTGTTTTTGAAATTTTGTTTTGTAACAATTTGATCAAATAAAATGAAGTCTAACTTATAGAATTTTTTCAAACTAAATTTGCTCACGCAAAAATCCTAATTTTTCCCCCGTACTTCGAATTATCCAAAATATTGGTAAAAATTTCGAATTAAACAAAAAGTTTCAACACATTAATCATTAGATAGAAAACTTAAGGGGGAGTTCGTAAAAAAGTTCGAATTATCCAGAATTTGAATTAACCAACACGCACACATAAGTTCTATATACTGTACTTCCGTAATATCATATTCGCGTGAATCCAGTTTTTCTGAAATAAACAATTTTAAAAAAAAAGAACCAATTATACAACTGGAATTCTTGAGAGAGGACTTATGAGTATAGGTCTATACAGGGCCGCAACTAGATACTTTGTCATCCGGGGCAAGCCGGCATTTTGACGCCCGGATTTTTATATGCCCGGATCGCTTAAATAATCTGAGAATGTGTCGCGGGTAACTTGAGTGATGTAGAACCGCTCTGGGAGCCACTTAAGTGCTCTAAAACTACGTCACATATCACTCAAGGGATCTCTAAATGTGTCACGGATCGCTTAAATGTTCTGGAACTGTGTCCCGGATCATTTAAGTAAGGGGCCGTTCAAGTATTACGTCATCATAAATGGAGGGGAAGGGATTTCCGATTTGCTGACTTTTAATGACAAGGGGGGAGGGGGCGGGGTTTGGATAATGCTTACGTCATCAACCACCCTTTATGAAAATATGAAATAGTCTTAATGGCATCTTACTCGGTGCGACAAAAACGGAAAAAACCTTTCGATAGTTTGTGGGCACTTGAAGTAACATTCCCCTCTATTGATAAGTCCCTTACAGAGCCACTTTAGTGATCTCTAAATGTTTTGCGGATCCAAGTGCTCTGGAAATGTGTATGGGCCGCTTAAGTGCTCTGGAACTGTGCCACGCATCACTCAAGTGATCTGTAATTATATGCCCGGATCGCTTAAATAATCTGAGAATGTGTCGCGGGTAACTTGAGTGATGTAGAACCGCACTGGGAGCCACTTAAGTGCTCTAAAACTACGTCACATATCACTCAAGGGATCTCTAAATGTGTCACGGATCGGTTAAATGTTCTGGAACTGTGTCCCGGATCATTTAAGTGATCTGAAAATGTGCCATGGGCCGCTTAAATGTTCTGGAATTGTACCATGGGACACTTAACCGATCTTTAAATGTGCCGCTTAGTTCATTTTTAAAAAATTAGGTTTGAGGAGGGCAAGCCGCATCAGACAACCCCCAGGGTCATATTTGGTCCACGGGCCAAGGGCTCTTATGCGATTTATCATTATATGGCTTAGAGGGTGGGTCGCAATGAATTTAGTAAAGATAAATTTTGAGTTCATAGCCTTCAAAAAATTAACAGAAACTGATTATAACATATAAAGGTATTGTCTTCCGAAAAATTTCAAATTTCAAAAAAAATTTTTTTACGTTAAAAAAATAAATTTTTGTTCGTGGGTGCCCCTCTCCCGTGTACGTCTCTGATCCCACCAATATGAGTTAGGATTCAGAGGGGCACAGCTGATGACGAAATTTTGCTGACAAAGGGGGAAATTTTTTTGCAAAAAATTGGGGGGGTGTCAAGAATGGCTAAAAATTTGCTTAGGTAATTCTTGAACGGCTCCTAATGTATAAGAAGCAGTGAAAGGGTGAATTCGGTGCCTCCTTCTGATTCAGCGCCCGGGGCATCAGACCCGCCTGCTCCCCCCCCCCCATCCCCCCAAGTTGCGGCCTTGCATCTATACATGTTGGAAATCCAACCTTGCCAGGAAAAAATGTTGTACAAACGTGTCAAGCTCAGATATCTAATTGAATTTTGTTTCAGAAATTTTAATTTTTACTGTGATTGTAAATATCGATCAATTGTTCACATATGTTAATATAGTTTATGTTAATTACAACTGTAGCATTTAAAAAATCTCAATTCAAGTGTGCTGCGGAAGTTCAAAACGTAGATTCGAGTGTAGTTAAAAAACACTGAATTGGGGAGATGCAACGCTATACAATTTTTTTAGAGCTATTCGCTCACGTCTGTGCTTGCATTGCTTCGTGAAAAAGTGTTCAAAAGTAATAATGTTGGCCAATACGTACTACTACTTCTATTGAACCGCACATGCACCTCGTACACATTCCTCTAATGAATTTCTAACGAATCGGCAGATGCTACAATATGTGTTCTGAGTGTATGTGTGGGCCCTAATGTATTTATGTTATCGAGTTGCACTTGTTTTGTGTTCGTGCTGCGATCTGTCTTCCATTTTCTGAAGTAAAGATGGAAATGATTGAATTTTTATGTTTTGTTAGTATCGTGTTGTAGGTCTACCTGCTCTCTGCGGAGAGACTTTTCCAAATAAAGAACCGGCTCGCATTCGTGTTTCGAAGCTGCAAAACCGCAGAAAACCAGCTTCAGCCGAGCCAACGTACTGCATTTTTTTAATGTTTCCATATTTCCCCTCAGGATTGAAATGATTTCAAAGCTTGTCAGGAAATATCAGAAACCCGTAAGTCACGAGCGCACCAATCGTCGTCATCAATATCCCTCTTTTAATCTTAAACATATTCCCAACAGTGAAATGTACATCGTTAGCCCCTAAAACCACAAGGGAAAAAGCATGATCACCGTGCCTGGGATCGAATGTCCGAATCACCTCATATTTCAGTTCAGACATCGTTATTTCGATATTTGAAGCCGAGAAAGTTAAGATACAGAATAGGAAGATAGATGAGAAACTCATATTCAATATAGATACCATGTACAGGAAATCATGCATCATACTGCTAACGTCGACGAAATTAATTGTGTAGAATAAATTTCCCAAAACGTACGTGTATATCATGAGCAGGTGATTCGACACAAGTTCGTCGCATTCGCGAATCAACGATGTAATATTCCCAAAAATGCGCGTTCCTTTGGTTATTTTTCTCAGTGCCGCGTCCTTTCGGCTGGACATGTAGAACCTCTTGAAATCTCTCAACAAGCTATTGAATAACGAATATATATTACTGTAAAGTAAGACTATGAGAGTTGCAGTCGCTAATCCAGCAATGTATGAAAACATAATCGAAAAGAAAAATATTTTCTCAATGGGAGTCGGTTTCATGGTGTAACTATTGTTTACTTCCACAAAGCTCGCAAAAATCTCACTTGAAAAAACGCTGTCGTACGAAATCTCGATCGTAATGCTGATCGCCATGATAAACAAATAATTAAACACCGTACGATTTCCACTGGGACGTTGTCTCGATGTCAGTGACAGCTTCCGCCTCAGCTCAGCGAGTTCCCGTAATTTTTCCGATATTCCGTCCCGTTTCCGAAGAATCCATAACCTTGTAAAAAGACCACACGGATATAAGAACCAAAGCATGATGACCAATTTCAGGTCCACTGTGAACTGTGCACTGCAACATAAGGTGATCATTGTCGCAAAAATAAGTAGGACGTTGGTTGAAACCTCCCAAATCAATCCGACGAAACTGCTCGAAAATCTATCAGTTGCACAAAAACTGGTTTCAAGTTTTGGAAATCTGATCCCCAGAATCAGAAAAACTGTAACTATCGTGCCGAATACTCGACCAGCAGGGGCTGTCGAATTTTTGCTCGTATTCACCATCGGGATTTTCATTGCATCTCGTTTTAGAAACATACACAGTTTGTTAACTAACACCGTAGTTCTCTCACACACATTCTAACTTTAAATCGTGAGCTGAACAGTTAAATGCATTTTTTTTCATCGATTCGAAAAATTTTTGCAAGTACTATATATTATAATTATATATAATATATGATTTATTTATTCATTCTCTTCTTCGTTATGGGAACGCCAACCATTAGATTTTCGTAACTGGTCAGACCTAATGATTTCTCTGGATCCTTACCGTACCACAAGAATGACCATCGAATACATATTTAGTATCCCAAGTTTTGATTTTACTATCGATAAAGTATTATGTTAATATTTCTGACTAAACTAAACTGAGATACATTAATTTAAGATCGATTTCACTTAGTACACGCACACGCAGAGCATAGGAAGCTGCGACATGATTGAATCTCATTTAAATAAATTACAAGACATTATGAGAAAAAGATTTAAATATTATACATATTTTCGGTAATGTAAAAGTCCAAATCTTGACCTTTATTTTAAAACCATAGCATACTGAATTCCCGTGAATGCCCAACAAAGCACGCGAACTACACATTTCGGTTAATTTGATGCATAATGATGAATACGATTACATGTTCATAAACATTTGTGGTAGTGTCCTTGAGAAGAAGTCGATTGATCGATTTATAATCAGGTATAATTCAAACTGCACGTCAATGGGGTTTTTTTTTAAAAGGAAATAAAATTATCGATGTTTTCTTTAATGTACTGTAATTCTGTGCTTGGATGGTAAAATGTTATACAGTAAGTCACTTTGTTAATATTTAACAATGGCAAATTTTTAAATAATATTTTACCAACATGCGATACTGTGGCTTTTTTTTTAAACTTATTAAACAATCTGCCGCTGTTGTTTCCTCATAAACTGAGAAAGAAAAACAAAATTTTGCCACCTTCCAAAATATTTACAAACGAAACTTCGGAATGAGGACAACAAAAAGTGACTTATAATTAGGGTTTAGGTTTCTGGATCAAATCCGCGGACCACCTTTTTGAAGTTACAGTTTCAATCATTACATTTTTTATAAACAGTAAGCTTGTGATCAGGGCCGCAACTAGGGAGATGGGGGTGGGTAACTGGGGGCTGTGGTGCCTAGTCACCGAATTCACTCTTTAACTGTTCCCTCTGCATTACGAGGACGGGCGGCAAAACGCGTGCTGATAAAGAATCTAGTTGCGGCCCAGCTTTTTGCCCGACAGGGGTAGTACTGCCAGCTCTCTAGCCCTGGGATATGGTACGATAGTGATAATTTTTTGTTTTATCACGCTATAACTTCACTAACGAGGAGGGCCCTCTGAAGATAGCACCCCCAGGGCAGGGTGGTTCCAGATACTGTCGGGGGATGGGTAATTTTTTTTCAGACAGGAGTTAGCCCCCCTGGATTACAATGTTTTACAAATTTTTCTTTCATTGTGGGGTTTTCTTCATCTGTGGGGAGGGAGAGAGAGGGTTACTCCGATTACTGACCCTACTGTCTCAGGGGAGCCGCTCTATTATGTGATGAGTTGGCTAAGGATGAAAGTTAAAGATTATTTAAAGTTTTTGAAATTGTTGTAATAATTCTAAGTTTCTACTCTGCAATACCAGTCAATTTTGTTTTTTCGAGACGTCTTGCAACCATCGAGAAGAAATATAATTTATTTCTCCTCTAAGCTTGCAACCCTACAAATGACTCACTTTATTACCTAATTGATTGAATGTAATTTTTTAATCACTATTAATACTTTTTTAATCATATGTAATTAATTTAATCGTAATAGGGAATTCAAACTTCGCGCCTTCATTTATAAATGATTGATAAACATGGAGCAGGTCGTGACATCTATCGGACCCAAAAGAAAAAACCAAAAGCTTTAGTTTTTCAAATCTTAATAAAAAACAATAGAACAGGTACTGCCATCTATCCATTCATCAATGTGTATGATCTTCTTGAGAGCTTCTATCTCTGGTAGATAGATGACAGCACAAGTTACACGATTCGGAACATGATTTGGAGTTATCAATTAGCATTATTCAATTAAAAATTGAAAATATGAATGAAATATGAAAATTTATAGTATTTTATATATAAAATACTCTCTTTTTGGAAGGTTATAAATTACAATATAGGATAAGTTGCGAAATCTAATTCAGGTACCTATAATTTTCACCATCATCAATACCATCAACACAAGTATTTCGATTTCAGCGGGAAAAATTGTAAACAAACAAATCTCGATTGGGGAGTGAGTGCATTAGGTCCAGAAAGGAAAGTTTCTCTGCAGCTCAGTGGTTTGGTCATTTGGATTTCGATTGGGGAGTGGATTTTTGTTGAGTCATGGACCTTTCATCATTTGAGAGAGACAACTCGGCGAATGCGGTCCTCCAATCAGATGTGCCTCAGAGATGTAAATCGGAGCCGTGCATGCTGGGCATCGACGAAGCTGGCCGCGGCCCTGTCCTGGGTTCGGTTCAATTCACCTTTCATTTGATTCTAAGGCTAAGATTCCATAAGCGGGGATTTGGCGATTATTTTATTATTTTCGCCGACTGATTATCTTGGCTCTGTAGCTCACAAAATTTTTCATTGGTATCGTCACAGTAATGATTTTTAAAGCTAAGGGGTCATTCAAGTATTACGTAAGAAGATTTTCAGCCATTTTTGAACCCCCTTCCCCTTTGTCAGCAACATTTCGCCAGCAGCTTAGAATACTTCATATCTTCAAAAAGGTGTGGTTGATGACGTAAGCCACCTTCAAACCCCCCCTCCCCCCTTGTCAGTGCCGTCTTAACGCATGGGCCCACCCGGGGCCTCACAAAAATGAGATACGATTGAAATTTTCTAGAATTTGCAAGGTAGGGCCTCAGAAAAGCCAATTGGCCCGGGGGGGGGCCCACGATGCTCTTAAGACGGCCCTGGCCCTTGTCATCAAAAGTCTGCAAATCCAAAACCCCCTCCCCCCCCTCGATGCTGACGTAATACTTGAATGACCCCTGACGTGTTACATTTATCTTTTTCTTTTTTTGCGCCATTTTTATTTCTTATTTGCATGAGTGTCTTAGGTCTCATTATATCGTGTTCGTCATTATTGAAATTTATTGAGCCAAAGCCCTGTTTGTCATCATGTATCCTTTGCTTGGAAATCAATTTTATTTTATAGATGAGCATTCGTAGCTCATCTATAAAAAGTCGAGTCTGAGGAGTTTCTGACGGAATTTGGCATGATACCTGCAAAAAATATAGTTTCTCGCTGAAGTGTGCCACTTGCATGGTTTCAAACAGCAATTGCACCAAAAAACTTGGTTGCCGTTGGATTTGCCAGAATATGAACTTGAAGCCCAGATGTGGCAGGTCGGTGAATCCTGTAGGCAATACTTTCTTCATTGTTCCAGATTTCCTTTTCACGATATTCTAGCTGGCCAAAAAAGGCATGTCAATTTTGTTTCTTTTTTGGTCCAGGTTGCCAATAAGAGAAGACTCTAGTAGAATTGAAAATAGCCAAATTTGGCGCAACCCCACTTATAGAATCAGCCGCTTTTAAAAAAAATCTCAAAAATTTGGGCATTTAATTTGATAAATATGAATGCGCGCGCTCTCTCTCTCTCTCTTTCTCTCTCTCTCTCTCTCTCTCGAGATGGGAAGTCGCCAAAAGTTAAGTGGAATCATGCTTTCAGATATCTATGTGGCCAAAGAAGAAACTCGCCAAAAAGGGAAAAAAAAACATGGTTGTTAGTAGGGAAAAAATTATTGAAAAAAAAAATGGGGAAGTCAGTGTCGGGCCCCAACTAGAGGAGGACGGGAGGCAATTGCCCGGGGGAAATGTTTAGTAGGCTGTAGTTTTAGGTGGGAACAAAGAACGCTGTCATGAAATTATCAAAATTTTAAAGGTGTGAGAGTGGCGAAAATTCTAGTTACAGCCCTGGGCTATGTCACACTACTACAAGTTTTGATGTGAATACTTTTTTTTTGTTCCTTGAATGGCAGAGTAGGTACTGGCATAATTAAACTATGTTATTATCATTTCAGTGTTGTCTTTGGAATAGCTAACAAACTGTACCGATGTTTCTATTTTCGTTGTGAACTTCTCGAGATATAGTGGAAAGCAATTTGTTATGAATCAGGGTATCTGGCCTGGTGTCTAGACAGAAAGAGATATTTAAACCAGAATGACACCATTGAATGCACCTTTGCAATGTATGTTTGACGATACATTGGTTTTTAACTTGCATTGATTTTTTTCTTGCGAATTAGAGTTTGAAGAGTTTGAAACACAACTTGCGAATGCTCCCACTACTGTCAGATGATTTAAAAACTGTATTCACGTCAAAACGGACGACAAAAACAATACAATGTGGGAAGCCAGACGTTTATTCAATGTCCAATCAAAGAGCTTATGGACATTACTGACAAGTAGATGTTCAATAATTAACAAATTAAATTAGTATCACATTTAGTACCTATTATTTGTCCAATTAGTAAAGTGCCCCCTTTGGCAACATAAAATTTTTGCTTGCCAAACATCACAAAAATCAAGGTTGCTAACAAAAAAATAAATTTGGCAATTCTTTTTTGGCAAGCTAGAATATCACAAGGAAAAATACTGGAACCCCATCAAGGAAAGTATTGGTCACAGGATTTATACCGACCCATTGTATTTGTATTTTGTGTTCCTATTCCGGCAAATGCAACACTGACCATTTCTTGATGCAATTACTGTTTGCAACCCATAGGCAGAGGTAGATTTGAAAGTCTGGATGGGTAAGCAGAATGATGATTGCTGGGGGAGGGGCATGATGATGTCAGTTCATATGTACGCATATACATTAGATCAGTCAGCTCCGCTTTTGACTCTGAGAAGGGGCAATGCCCCCCCCCCCCCCACTCTCATATCTTCTCTCGTGTTGGAACCATGCTAGCTGCACATTTTTGACAAGAAACTATAATTTCTTTCTTCGAATTCTGTCAAAAACTGAAGCATTTTCTCATCTAACTAAAGAATGCTCATCTGTAAAAACGTTGAAAAGCTCACAAGCAAAAAAATGCATAATGTGTCGAACAAAGCTTCGGTCTATGCTAACTTAATTTCAATGATGACAAGTACTATAACAAGACCTAAGATGCACGTGATAACAGTGGTGCTGGTGACGATAACAAATGGAAATGGTGCTGAAATAGATTAGGATAGTATGTTGGTTTGAAAAACATTGTTTCAAAAATTTTGAAAGTTAAATGTCAATAACTGAATTTATTATGAAAGAAATAGTGCTCATAAGAAATTATCTTCACGAGAGGGATTATTTTGGACCCTCCTCCCCAAAAATAAAATACTGTGTGGCTCCTAAGGCTTGTGCCTAAATTTTTTGTCAATTTGTGGAGCACCTGTCAACAGTAACATTATTTCCTGCCAATAATTTGTGGTCATGCATATAAACTTCGCTCTTTCTTTTTTGAAAATTTCAAAAAAAAATTCACTATATAAGTTATAACCTCCACTGCATATAATCTGCACTTGCAACTTTCTTGTACCTGTATCACCAGTAATGAAATTGCATTTTTCTAAAAAAAACCCTTTTTTTTTATGCTACACATTTTTTTTTTATCTTTATCATACTCACTGACTTAAGCTTATAATTTAACTATTGCATTATGATTTTAATATCATCAGTTTTTTTCCATTTTTTAGGTCCTATGGTCTATGCTGCAGCTTACTGCCCGATTTCATGCATTGATTCACTCAAATCCAAAGGCTTTGCAGGTAAAAATGTATCTATAGCACTCTTGTCTATGTATGCAAGTTTGCATTGATCAATGGTTCAGGAATTATTTTTTTTCACTTGTCTTTATGAACTTTTCTTCTTCTTCAACAATTTGCCATTTCCAGGGCTTCCACTTGTCCTACTTTTTCCACTTTTTGGTAAAATGCCCTACTTTTGCCTTACTTTCTAGTTTTTTTATTACTTTTCCCATTTTTTTTTTACCGAATCCTTTTTTTAAAAAATTTATTTGACAGAACACATTACAAAATGCAAAAGAAAGACAGATGACAATACAAATGCGCAAAAAATAAGCGAAGATAAAAAAAAAATAGACATACATATACAACCACCTTGTGACCCTCGAGGGACTGCTTGTCCTTCCAGAAGGTCGAAAATAATTTCTAATATTAGATTTCCATTTTTCAAAGCAACCTTAATTATCATTCTATTATCATAAACAGTAATCATTTCTGCACGTGTACACGCACAATAATTAAATTTTTATAATACGTCACAAAAAGAAAATATGTCGTAAAAATTGCAAATGAAAATAATTATATCTTGTTCTTTAGTATGATCTCTTGGAATTTTGATGAATCACGCCAATTTTTAAAAATATACATATTTTTGACAAACACGTGTATTGTAAAAGTAGAGAAAAAAAATCTTTTTCAATGCAAATATTTCTATTGTGTATTATTGTTTCAAAAACAATACTCTTCGCAAAACCAAAAATATTATAATTTAATCTCTTAAGTATGATTAGTAGCTTGATATTGATTTAATATTTTTGGAGCAGTAACTAAAACTTTTTTGAATAGAGCTTTATTTGTTTTTGGTACTTGATGCTCAATACTTAATCTAGTTGATAATGTATTTTGATTCTTTATTAACCATTCTTCATTTGCTATAACAGATTTTATTATTCTGTATATATAGTTTTTCTTATGGATAATGCGTGGCACTCAGTTTTGTTTTGGTTAGAGGGATTATTTTTTATTGTGAATCTGATTTTATTATATATATTATCTAATTTATTTGTTAGATAAATAAATTAGAATAGTTTATGTCCTATCAACAAAATTTGTGTAATTGATTTTGATTGATTAGGATGGACAATGCAATAAAACCATCTGGTTAACTTTGACTTATTCACGTTGGACCTTGTAATTTACACATTTTGCACTGTGCTTTTGGAAATGGTCTCGAAAGAGCATCATTCTTAAAAAACTTATGTGTCTTCATAATTTGCTGTGCATTGTTGAAGAGTGTTGACAGATTGGACTGTGGAAGACTCCAAAAAAAAAAGAATAATTTATATTGTGAGGAGAGATAGAAAAGAATTATCTGTGGTTGTTAGTACATTGTTTTATTAAAAATTGTTTTTGTTACCAAGTCATTTCAGCCATTTTGCTTTGCCTTGAGTCAATCTTATAAGGATACTGAAATAGTACTATGAATTTTTTTTTTGGCCGGGAAAAAAGTTTCACGGGAGAGGGGGTGGTGGTGGTGCCCCATACTACTTTTCTAATTTTTTGTGTGGGGGGGGGGCTGTATTTCTTTGAACATCTTTCCCAGTAACTGAATTTCATTATGACATTAGGCCTACTAATTTTTCAAGTCTGTTTGAGTTCATGAGAACAAACATTCAGTGTAATATAAAATTTTTTGCTTGAATTTCTGTTTCTTTAGATTCAAAGACGTTGACAGAAGAGAAAAGGGAAAATCTTTTCAATGTGATCGAGGAAGTGAATGACATGATCGGCTGGATATTAGAGATTCATTCGCCGAACGTCATCAGCAACAGCATGTTGAAAAGGTCAGCTGAAATTAGTAATTGATAGTGTCTATAATATAAGTTGGTGTGTTCTGAGCAGTGCGCAGCATGCATCATAAAATTGTGAAGCTTTGCGTATGTTTTGATGATGGGACAGGAAGAATTTTTTTAGACTTCCCTTTAAAGATGTAGGTTTTTTTTTTGCCATAAAATAGTGTAACTAACAGAAGTATATTCTTGTGAACTCAAGGTCATACTCTTTTGTAAAGAAGCGATAATTGAAATGGCTTTGCTATGTACAATAATATTCCGAAATTGCATGATAGGTGGGACAGACAACAACTGCACAAGTCAGAATACAATTTCCTATAGAAATGCATGTAGATAACAATTAATTATGATGAAATTTTTGGAAGAACACCTTTTTGTTTCTTATTGTGACTAATGTTATGGTTTCTTCTGTGGCACCATAAAATCTAACTTGCATTGTGATTGCAATTCGGTCCAGTAAAAAAAAATGTATCACTCAAAATTTGTGCAAATAAAAGTCATGTGTTAAATGCTTTAAATGTTCCAATAACACCCTGGTCCATCGAAATAAAGGAATTGCTTGTATTTTGACACGAGAAAACAAATTTTAGCCATCAATTGAAATTAATTCAAAGTTTACAAACCAGGTGCATTGTCATCAAAAAGCCTCACATTAAGCATGATATTTCAAACTGGCAGTGGACGTCAGGTGATTTTCTTTGTAAAATTGTAAAAATAAGAGATACCAACAAGAGCTTTGGGATTCCATTTCTAAGTTTTCATTTTTATATACCGTAGCTTCTCAAAAATCACTGTCTTTTTATTGCACATTACGTTCTGATCGAATAAAAAAATGCTTTACTTAATTATCACTTATTAATCTGTACTATTTCAGTAATAAACCCATGATTGAATTTCGGAAATATGCATTTTTCTCAGAAAAAATTGCGTAACTCCGAAACTGCACGACTCAGAGGTAGCATAAGTCTGGGTATTACTGTATAAAGAGGTTTTTAGATGCCCTGTCATGAATCTTGAGCAGTTTGGTAACATGTTTACAAAATATTAATATGCACACTATAATTTTCATATAATGCACCCTTAGTGGTGAATGTTGGAACTTTTTTCCCCCGCTCAATTTTTTCAATACAGTAGTCAATTCCCTCTTTTGGGGACACTAAAGGGGCCAAAAAATTTGTATGTAAGAGAGGGGTACCTGTTAATCAAGGGTTCAAAATGCATGCTTTTATCACACGAGAAAAATTATTTGGCAGTAAAAGAAATAAGACTGTTAGGTGAAAGTTTTACTGTACATTCCGCAAAGTTTCTGATGGTTAGTGAAGGTTCTAAACAGTTCACAACATGCCAACTTTTGTTACAGACACTACACTTTGATCTTAGCCAAAAGGCCGAGAAGCGATAAGTGATGCCAACAGCACGCGGTGTTCCCATGTTACAGACACTGAACATCGGAACATTTCTTATGCATCATCTGACTTTTTTTTCAAGATTTATATTGTTAGGTAAAGATTGTTGTTTTTTATTAATCTTTCTTATTTGTTAGGTCCAAGTACAACTTGAATGCCTTGTCACATGACTCTGCCATTATGTTGATAAAAACTGCCATTTCCAGAGGAATCAATATAACTGAGGTAAGAGCGAGTGACTTTCACCAAACATTCATCAAAACCAAAAGTACAGTAGACTGCAGGACATATCAGACCAGGGTGTGCTGGATCACAGATATCACCGGATTACTGGAAGTTCATTGAAAAAGCCCATTTAAATAATATAAACTTCTGCTCACAGACATGTTTTTCTCTCAAATCTTGAAAATAAACTGTCTAAAAATGCCGGATTACTAGATGAGCTTTACTAGCTCTCGGCTGGATTATCAAGAGTTGTACTGTACCATAAACGGTACCATAGATTTATTGGCTATGTTGTGGAGGGATGGCCAACATTTTTTTTAACTGTACTGCTTTGACACCATATACGTTGCGGGTGCACTCTTTTAGGTATCAACCAGGGCCGTCTTAAGAGCACCGGGGGCCCCCGGGCCAACTGATTTTTCTGAGGCCCTACCTGGCAAAATCTCAATAATTTCAACCAGTTATAACTTTTGTGAGACCCTTCTTCTCTTGAGGCCCCCAGGCCATGCCCAGGTGGGCCCATGCATTAAGACGGCAACTGGTATTAACTGAGAGACCATACATCTCAACAGGACAGTCTTTTTTTCATACAATTCGGCTGTCCTGTTGTTTCTGTGAAACTAGTCATTATGCTACTTTTTTGAGATTTGATAAAATATAAAAGGTAATATTTTTCAATCATAAATTTGGTGTAACCTGTAAGTTAAGCATATGTATTTATAAAAGTTACATGTTGTGCATAGGTGCCGGGGACTTAAGTAATTTAGGGTAAAATGAACTTTGTCAGTGAGCTAAGTTCCCCCCCCCCCACCCCCACCTTTAAATGTTCATGAACAGGACTGTCTTAACATCATCATGGGCCCTCAGGCAAAGTAATATTCTGGGGCCTCTAATTAGCTGAAAGTGCCTGCTTATAAATTTCTACGCCTCCTTTCAAAAATCATAGCTTCAAATCTCATTATCACGAGGCCCCTGCACCATGCCCAGGTGTTAAGACAGCACTGTCCATGAATGTAAAATGCAACCTATGCTCCTCAATGTTGACGTCAAGTAACCCTTGGCTCTCCATTCTTTTTTTCTTCGTGTTGGCACACCTGTTTAGATTTTTTTAAGATGAGAACCAAAACAAACTCTCATGGAATAAAAAGTTATCACTTAATTATTGTTGAGGATGACTATCATACAAATTATAGGTTTGGCAGTTTGCAAAACTCTCTCTGAAAAGAAAAATTAATTGATCGTTCAAAAAATTTGAAATTTTTTTTTTTAGAAGTTGAATAGAACAGGAATCACAACCTCTAGCCTATGAGCCAAATGCAGCCCCTGCCAAGGGGTTCTATTCGGCTCGCAGAAGGTGTTCGGGCAGAAAAGTATAAGTGGGTGGTGAGATGTGGTGATATTTTCTTCATGAAAATCCGGAAAATTGGATTCATATGGGACATCATTATCTAACTCAAAAGAATTGTCCAAGGAAAGAGAAATTGCCAATTAAAGCCAAAAATAACTGTTGAAGAGCTTGCAACATGAAGGGAAAAAAGCTTTTTTGTAGAGAAATTTTATAAAATAAGTTAATTACATTTTTTCGGTAATAAATAAGTTGTCAACCTTTAATTGTTAGACCGAGGAAAGTCAAAGGAAAACTATTCACACGAAAGTGAGTACGTATGAGACCTTTGTGTGCAGTTTTACGAGTCGCAGCCCCAATCATTGCAGAGTAGTGTAGCCATGTGAGTTAATTACCTGATAATGTTAGCAAAGAGGGTGGATACTCCATTTAATTTTCCATCATTGAAGTAATGTTACTTTTACA
The DNA here is from genome assembly GCF_987345545.1 of Pholcus phalangioides. Taxonomy (NCBI): domain Eukaryota; kingdom Metazoa; phylum Arthropoda; class Arachnida; order Araneae; family Pholcidae; genus Pholcus; species Pholcus phalangioides. The sequence goes on along the minus strand of NW_028301608.1, from coordinate 94,805,088 downwards.
ATGAAGCTGTTATGTTTAGTTTTTTTTTTTTTAGTTATTAGAATATTCTTATTAATTTATTTTTATTTTATCTTCTAGGCATATTTAGATACTGTGGGCCCACCTGAAAAATATCAAGCAAAATTGTCTTCGATTTTCCCAGAAATCAAAATCACAGTTGCAAAAAAAGCTGATTCTACGTATCCGATTGTCAGTGCAGCGAGCATATGTGCAAAAGTGAGAAGTTCCTCTTTTTCTCTCTTTATTTTATAAATGTAATTAAACGATCAAGATTTTTATTTTTTGTTTTAATTGTAAACAATCTGCGCAAATAAACATCTAATATATATTTATATATATATATATTTTACATTTTATTCCTATCTAAATTATAATGTTGTACCAATCACTCCTTCATATTTCCAGCATGCCAAATTTAGTCCTCCACTCCCTTGGCATTTACTTCTTTCTGTTTGCCAGTGTTTGGTCGTGTGTCATTGTGCTAGACTAACATCATGAAGATGTTGGTTCAAGCACAGTTGGCGGCACAATTCTGGTCAGCTGAAGTTGGTTTTCCTGCAGTTTTCCAACTTCAAAGCGCAAATGCAAGCTGATCTCCCATTTGAAAAAGTCTCTCTGCATAGAGCTGGCAGACCTTCATTGTGATACTTACATAACAGAATTATACATACTTACATAACAGCTTCTTCTGAATGCTATACCAAAATAAATACAAAATAATAAGCAGCATAATTCTAACAATGTTAAATAAATTGGGACCACTCAGAACACACATTCTTGCATGTACCAATTCGTTAGAAACTTCCCCAGAGGAATGTTTACAAGGTGCATGTAGGGTTTAGTAATAGTAGTACTCGTTCAGGCCTTGGTTATGATTCAGTTATAGAGTATTTTGTAGTGTTTACAGCATTTGCATGAATTTTTATTTCATAATGTGATAATTTTTGTTACACCACTGTTATTTTAGGTCCACAAGGCCTAAATTTGATCCTGATTCTACGAGGCCTAAATTCGATCCTGATTCATGAGTTATAGCTAATTCCTGAAGACTTTTTTTCCGTGTCTCTGAAATTTTGGTGCTTTACTCCAGTGTTTCTTAACCCGTTTTGAGTCCCTCTACCTTCCAAGAGCTAAACCATTTCACTTACCAAACTTCTATTGTATTCTTTATTAGAAAAGATTCTGACAAAGACTGGGTTGGTATTATGGTCACTGTACTCCTGAGCATCCTTCAGTACAGTTTTATTGGTGCTACCAATATTTTACGAAGGTGCATTTATTTTACAAAGGTGCATATTTTTGACGGAAGGTTTCTTTTTTTTTGTCACCCATCTTCACATATGATGAACTGTTGATTTTATGACTTAGTTACTGATTAAGATTGACCTATTAGATGTATGTTCTCTCTTAGATTGTAAATATTTCCATAAAAATTAAAATTCACAGTCTGTTTTGAATATGAATTAATTTCAATTTCTCACAGGTGGCAAGGGATAATGCTCTTAAAACTTGGAAATTTAGTGAAGGTGAAGATTTCAAAGATGTAGAATATGGTTCTGGCTATCCTAATGGTGAGCTATGTAGTATTTATTATACATTTATTAGTGGCGCATATTCATCTTTGAGAATTCACATTTATTACTTGCACAGTGAAAATCTTAATTAATTTATGATACTATCTGCAATGATAATCTTGTATAAAACAATATTACTTGTTGGGCTAGAACAAGGTTTCCCAGACTTTTTGTTCCATCGCCCTCCTTCAAAATTTTTTTTCTCTCATCGGCCCCAACTCAAGCAAGCCCATAGGATCCTATGTTATACCCGTAGCTTCTCCCCCCACCCTGGACCTTTCCATCACCCCCACTTTGGAAGCATTGGTATAGAGCAGCATTTCTCAATCTATGGTTCGCAGACAGACCTGAAAATTTTATTTTAATGAAAATAAAATTATTCAATTTTTTCTCCAACTTGTGTTAGTGATATTCACAAAAGTTATAAGTTATAATAAATATATCCCATAATCTGTAAATTAGTGGTCCTTCAAACTGTTTCAAAAAGGTTGAGAAACACTGATAACCATTTCCCAAAGTGGTAATGTACATTAAATTTTCTTCTATCTGTAATGATAATTTTTTATTGTTATATCAAGATTTCACTGTTCATTTTCATAGCCACGAAAATTTGATCTCATTATGGCAACATATGTTTACCACGATTTGAGGTGAAAAAAAAAAATTTTTTTTTACTTATGGAATTTCTGGTCTACATTTGTTTTTGTTTTTTTTTTCCCAAATATTTCTTTCACATCTGAGAGACAACAATTAAGATGCTGTCATTGATCACAAAAAGTAAACCAATCTTGATTATTAGGGAAAAGAAAAAAAATTAAAATAAATTTTTCACCCTGAAAAGTGTTTTTTTTTTAAATAATTTTGAAATTTATCTTTCTTTCCATTGGTGAAGGTACTGTTAATTGGTATACTTTAAATATTGCACTTTTCATAAATCTTAGTTAAATTTTCTTGTGATAAATGGGTGCTGTTCAAACGGGTGCTGGGGAGGGGGACCCCCTTCGGGAAAATCTCAGGATTTCTGGATTCCAAAAGTTGGCACATCTGAGGATAGTTCAATGTTTTTTCAACCTGTTGTCTATGAGTACTTTATAAGGGGTCCACAGAACCATATTTTCATTTACCACCATTGCATGAATGAGAGCGCATTATGACATACATAGTTGGCTAAGTCACATAACCAATTTTTGACTGATGTTGCATTTACACAACGCTTTATTTATAAAAAAATTTCATGCAAATTTTTGTATGAAATGTATATTTTTGGGACTTAAAAAGTTTAATGAGTGTGTCATGGTGTTTTTTAAAGTTTGTTGACAAAGAAATTTGATTTTTATGACTTTTCAAAAATGCAATTTTTAGAAAGAATTTTTTTTCCATGGCCATGAACAGAAGTAAATTTTTTAAAAATAGGAAAAGAACAGTTTTCCCCCCTTTTTTTGTCAAAAGGTACATAACATTTCCTCAAATTATAACTACTAGTTATTTTTGCTAAATTAAGTTTAATGAATACTTTAATTGCAAAGTTAATTAATCAGAAAGTTACATTAATTACAAAGAAAAATTTGCTAAATTATATATATAATATCCTTTTTTTTTAACCTCTAAATATGCTGTTTAAGTAACCAGTCATCATATATATATACAGGGCTCGGCACGGGTCACTTTTTCCCCTAAAAGTCACTTTTTTAGAAGCTGGTCACTTTTATTACCTATTTTCGGGCCCAGGTCACTTTTTCCACTTTTTTTAGCAAAAAAACCTCGGTCTCGCGCGCTTTTCGGGTGTCAGTGTTTTTCTTTTCTTCAAGGACGAACTTTACCGGTTCAAGGTCGCTAATTTTCTCCCTCCCTTCATTGAACTACGATCGTACAAGGAACCCATATATATATATATATATATATGAAGGCGTCTTTATCTTCCCGGGAGCATACCGTGTGACGTCAGCATAACTTGATTTCAAGGCGCTTGGAAAGAAAGCTCCTTATAGTTAAGAGTCGTCATTTTATGGAAAAGCCGATCGGAAAAAAATAGCGTATTTACAACAAAGAATTTTTTCCCCTCCTCTACTACCATTCTTTCTTATTTCCCCACTCGTTCTTTCATTTTCATCTTATTTTAAAATTGATCCTTTATTTTATTAGTTTTAAAAAGTTTGTCCTAAGGGCCGAATTCCTTTCTTGGAGCATCGAGCAAGTTACATTTGTTGTTTGTTCTATCGTTACTTTTATTAATTTTTTTTAACATTTGAAATGACGATTTAAAGGCTCATTTACATTGAGCGAGTTTATAAAGAGAGCCCGTGCAGAAACTAACTTACGCGCAGCGGGAGAATACCAAAGCGCGCATATTAAAGATGCATACTATTAATACGTATTAAGCGTATTATTAGTACGCTTTGGAGAATACTCTTGTAGCTGGCCAACGTTAAAGAAGCTCGCAAGTATTTTGAATTTACTTAGAATAAAAAAAAAAATCATCCGACTGAAAATCGCGATCTATCTAGAAATAAAATTCGTACTATTTTTCTAACTGGATTTAAATCTCAGCAAGAAACCGTAGCCCCAGATATGATCGAAAGGAGAACTGTTTATAAGATCACAGAATCCTGCAATTCAACGTTTATGGAAGGATGACGTCACTCTCTGCTACCATACGATGGTTTTTAACAACTGGCTGTTGCGAAGATATATTTTGGAAAGAGAGAAAATTCAACTGCCCCTGCTGGGAATCGAACCCACGTCCTTTCACTTTCCGGTTGAATTTTCTCTTTCCAAAATATATCTTCGCAACAGCCAGTTATTAAAAACCTTCGTGTGGTAGCGGAGAGTGACGTCATCCTTCCATAAGTCTCCATCTAGTGGCAGCGTCAGCAGTTGTGAGCTTGGCCTGAGTCTGGTCTGGCCGTCCATGTACGGTCCTTTTCAGTGTACACGAGCTCCAAGGAAAGATTGAGAGATTCGTTGCCTCTGTAGTCTAGTGCGTTCACCCGGAAAGTGAAAGGACGTGGGTTCGATTCCCCGGAGGGGCAGTTGAATTTTCTCTCTTTCCAAAATATATCTTCGCAACAGCCAGTTGTTAAAAACCTTCGGATTCAACGTTTATTTAACCAAATCAGATGAAAATTGGTCATCAGGCTGATGAAAACTCAGTTAACGTGCATGCGAGCCGTACATAGAGGTGGATTTAACGGTGGGCACAGCGACCGCGCCTTTGGCCCCTACTTTATACTTTTTTCCTAATTTAAGGGGCGTAATATTAATTTTTTTTTATGCCCGGGGCCGTCAACAACTGACCTTTATCCGCTTCTGGCCGTAACTTAATTTAGAGCATCTTCACGATGCTGATTGTTGACTTAATATCGACATATTGCGCTCCATTCTCGGTGTTGTGTAAAAAAAATCCCCTTTTCAGACCTCGGAAGTTATTACAACGTTTTTGTCTCGAGTCGCTGTTATGACCGCAATAGGAGAGGGCGGGGTCTGGTTCCACGGGTGTTGAACGAGGAAAGGTGCCGAGTTTACTCTTTTTTCCGTTATTAAAAATGGATACCGGCCCCGGGCGATAGTAAATTTTCGTTCGTACTTGCGGCCCGGGTTGCTACATACCGTGATCAAATCCAAAACTAGGGGGGGGGGGGCAATGCCTCGAATGGAATTTTTGATGGAATGGTATATTTAAGAAAAGGAAATAAATTCCTTTGCAAAATTATCGAATTTCACAGTCAAGGGGCAGTAAAATTACATTTCCCCTCCAGAAAAAATATCGTATTACGGCCATGGTAAATCGGGTGCCCCGGGTGGGGGCGAATTCACTGTTTTTGTTCTTTGAAAATTACGGGAGGAGTCCGAGCTAACGTGGCGACTTTTTTTCGCGCTAAAATAAGTAGCCCTGACAGCAGCATCCATAAACTCTATCAACCGCATTTATAAACCCCGTATGTCGTTGATTCGATTTTTGTGTTCATTTTATCCTAATTTTCCGTATTTCCCGATATATTTCTATCGATTTTCGCATATTGCCGCATATTTGGTTGATTCATGTTATAAATTATATATTTTTTTGTAATTTTATGTGCCCTTTGTCAGCCATCTTGAATTGATCGCCGCAAAACGGCGATTGGTTGGCGAGGAAAAAAGTCGCCACGTTGGTGCTTACAAGGTTCATGGGAAATTTACCGGGGAAGACCGCGGAGTCTTTTTCTGTTAAAAATTACGGGGGGGGGGGGGGGGCAAAATTATATTGTTTCTGGGTAAAGTAGTAAATGTTTTTTTTGCAAGGGTGTATGTTGTGTGTAAAAAAAAAAGGAAAATATATATTTAAAAATTTTTCTCTCAAAAACCAAACAATTTCAAAACTGATTTGTTTTCTCCCTCACCCAAGGGCAGTATTATTTTGGAGCCTCCTTCGCCTGTAAAAGAGTAGACCCACCCACCCTTCCCAGTCCAGCCATAGGTGCAGATAGACTTGAAGGTCTTAGAGATGCGGCAGATGACAATTGATATACATCATTAGGCTCTGCCATTGACGTTGGGGGGGGGGGGGGGATGGATTGCCCTCCCTCAACGTATAAGGGGCCGTTCAAGTATTACGTAAGGAAATTTTTAGCCATTTTTGACCCCCCCCCCCCCTTGTCAGCAAAATTTCGTCATCAGCTCTGCCCCTCTGAATCCTAACTCATATTTTCATAAAGGGTGGTTGATGACGTAAGCATTATCGAAACCCCCCTTGTCATCAAAAGTCAGCAAGTCAGAAACACCCCCCCCCTCCATCGATGATGACGTAATACTTGAACGGCCCCTAACAATTAAAATAATTTAGTTAATTTAAATAATTTATTTAATTCAGTAGTTTAAGTAATATTTTAATTTAATAATTTAAAATAATATTGTTAAAAATGTAATTTTAGTTTTTTTTTTAAATCAATCATTATAGTAAATTTCTTAAAATTTGTTGGAAGATGTTATACAAACCTAATTATGTAAATCAATTTGTACTTAGTTAAAAAAAAGAGTTTGAGTACATTTTGTATACTGTCATTCATAGCATAACATAATGAAAAATCCACTAGGATGTAGATGGGACAAATTCTCTCATCAAATTTTGTGTTATTTCATTTTTTTTTCTTTCTTTGAATGTGAAAATTTTTTCCCGTTTTGAAGTTTTTCCTGCTTAAATTGATTTTAAGATGGGTTGTGGATAGCAATATGGGGCCATTCAAGTATTACATAAGCAAATTTTTAGTCATTTTCGACCCCCCCCCCCCGTCAGCAAATCGGAAACCCCCTCCCCCCATCTATGTGATGACATAATACTTGAACGGCCCCTATGGGGGGGGGAAAGGCATTACTACTGTTACTTAGAAAGGATGTAATGTTACTCTCTCACACATAGTTGTTGATAAATTTGATAAGTTATTCAAAACTTTTCTGGTTAGCAGAATGCATTCGAGTTTGATTTATTTCACACTGCTATATGTAAAAAAAGCAATTTCGATGAGCTCCATTGAAATACAAAGTTTAGTGAAAACTAAATTCATTCAATTTGGTAATAATCAAAATTCATTGTCCATTTGGTCTCTTTCTAAAATTATTTTGGTCACTATTGGGTCACTTTTCAAACATTTTGGTCACTATTTGGTCACTTTTTTAAATATTTTGGTCACTATTTTCACTAGTTTTGAGGCCATGATCCGTGCTGAGCCCTGTATATATATAAATTGTGAAATTTTGTTAAGAATTTGAAAATCTGTCAAAAATGAGTTTATTAAAATTTTAAAATTTATTCAATTTTTATGATACATGTAGATTTATAAAAAAAAAAATACATTTTTGATTTTATGGGATGGGGAGCATCAAAATTGACCTTCTGACTTTACCAGGGATCCATGGAGCATTTACCGGTACTGGGGGTCCACTGTGCATTGATTGACCTTCACTTTCAACATCAAACAGGTTGGGAAACACTGGTGTTGTTCATGCAGAATAAAAGAAGCTTACAAGAGTACAATGCACAGATCTATACAACAATGTTGTTAGCTTTGACTTGTCCAGAGTGTGTATGTTGAATAGTCATTAAGATAGAAAAATGAAGTATTTTTATAAGATATTTTTTCATTCCTAACTTATGCTACTGGCAAGAAGAGATGTTTGTAATGTCAGTTTCCTCTGTATAGATAAAAGGGAAAAAGTTAATGAAATTAACCTCTACATTAAATTTTGCGTGACAAAAACCAAGTTGGGTCTCTCAATTTCTTTCTTCCCAGATCCAGTAACCAAAAAGTTTTTGTCTGAGCACATCGATCCTGTGTTTGGATTCCCGCAATTGGTTCGCTTCAGTTGGTCGACAGCAGATAAAGTTATCCAAGACAAGTGCATGAAGGTTTCATGGTATGTCTGAGTTTTAAAATTTTTTAAATCAGTTCTGTAGATTCACAAAGTACAGTAGATTCTGGATTAACAGAACATCTATGAACTCTATTAATATATATAACTTCTGGAAGCCTCTATTGAATGAGGCACCAAAGCGGTTCGGGCAACCCAAGAAGTAATGTGTTGATGAAACAAGTTAAAGCTCCATCTTTGTAAATCAAGTTACTCATGATTGGTATGAATTTCTATTTTTAATATTTTTAGAGATTGTTTTATCAACAGAGAATGTCAGTTATCCGAGTTGATAGAAATAATTTCTATAAAAATGTTGAAAATAGAAGTCTGTACCAATAACAGGGAACTTTTTTTTGTTTAGAGAGATTGTCTCTGTCTACAGATAATTGTGTTATCTTAATTGATCACATTGCTACTGCAGAAAGCTCCCCCACAGTGGGGTTAGTTCACCAACCTCTCTGCAAGATATGTGGGGGAAATATATACAATCTGTGTTTGTTTTTATGTACCCATAGAGAAGTGAAAAACTAGCTTGTAAAACGAAGTTTGTAAATGGGAAAGATGTTTAGAGACATAGTTTATTGTTTTAGACCAGGAGTTCATAAAAACGTGCATAGTTCGAAAATTGGAGGTTGGTAAAATCGAGCATTGTTTGTATATATATGTTGAATACTGTCATTCAGATTTGGCTGTACACTGTAAGTCCTGATTTTATCAGCCCTTGTAAAATGGCAATGATGCTACAAAAATTATCAAATTATCTGAGTTGATTCTGGAAGCATTACTCCAAGTTAATTAAGATTCTATTGTAGTGATTTAATTGCAGAAAACTGTTTGCTTCGTTTTTAAATCTCTGTAAAGCTTTTGGATTACTAAAACAATCAATAAATCTTGATACTGTAGACAAATTTTAATGATTTGAATAAATTATTGTTGCTATTTCTAAGTAAAGGGGACAAGATAAAAATTGAATTTACTACAATCTTGAATTTGGGTGTCGTACTCATTCTCAACTGAATATTATGTGTAAAAATGTTATTAATGAGCAATATAACATCTATCTTTTGTTTCACAGGAGGTGTTTGACCTTATTGTATGATTATATATTTTAGGGACGATGAGGAAGAAGAAAATAGTGGAGAAAATCCTAAGCTTCAGGCAACCACTTTGTTTAATTTCGTGAAGAAAAGGAAGAAGACTTATGTCAAAAAACCAAAAACTGATGTGTTTTTCACAAAACGAAATATCACTCAAACTGTCAATTTTTAGCCATCCAGGTGCGCTTATGTGCACAGACAGTCTCATAATTTTGACTAATGATATCATATGCATAACATTGAAAATTCATACAGAAGTGATTGAATTTTTTTTTTTGTCAGAAACGTGTCCAATTTGAAATGATCTAAATTCTATCAAATTCTGTTTCTTTTTTTTTATTCTAAAATTTTCTTGAGTCAAAAAAGATGAAAATCAATTGATGAAATACTACAGATAAGGCAGTGCCGTATGAATTTTTCCTCACAAAAGCAAAATTTTACTCTGATATCAGAATCAAATTTAAGTATTTTTTATAAATTTTCATTCACAATCTGCTCAAATAGAGTTTTAATTATAATTTGAAGTAAATCAAGATTAATTTTGTTATTATTGAATAACAAAAGGATGAGATATCAGATTTGGATTGATTTATATATATTTTTTTCCCTTTTATTTCCCCTTCTGATCCTTCAGTTTAGACATATTAGTCAAAAAATTCATGAAAAAAAATAATTTCCCTGTATGTTTTCTGAACTTGCCAGAATTTTCGATCACATTAAATAATTCAGTGTTAAAATGATTGGATGCATTGATGTTTTTGATTATTTTGAGTAATCACTGAATGTATGTGTATTTATGTGAAAGGTAGTTTTGATATAATGTTTTAATGAAATTTATTGCAATAAAGTGTTTGCAAAAAAATTAGTATTTTACGAAGTTCTAAATGCAGTTTCATTTGCTAATTTTGCAATTCAACCTTGTCTCAAATCTTTATCTTTTGTTATGAAATTATATTTAGGTTTTTTTGGATTGTGCTCTAAGAAATGCAGGGATAGATTGAGCAATACCTTACATATTTCTGTCAGCTCCCCTTATTTTTACTTGTGCCTGGTGGTTGATCATGCCGTTTTGTTTATTCAGTTTTAAAAACAGCTCAGGTCAATGTTTCTCCTCAAAGTGATGATTGTTTTCAGCTGCTATGAATTGCAGCGTTGCCTTCTCCAGTAACACACCAATATAGAAAAAAACGATGTAGAGATTTCAATATTGTTTGCCGTTGTTACCAATATTGTTCGACATAGAAATGACATACATTTGGCAACTTAGTTTGACATAGAGAAATTTTGATTATTTCAAAAAAAAACTAATTTGAAACGAAATGCTCTAAAAATTAGAGTAAAACTATTTTAGAAGAAGAAAAAAGATACTTTGGCATTTATCAAGTGAATGCATTTTTACTATATCGTTCGATATAGGACACATAAAAGTTTCAACCTGTTTCCAATGTTCGATATCCATTCAACATTCTGACGTCAGACCAGATTGGTACGATATCCTAATGATATCGTTGTGCTTCCAGACTCGAATGCGAGCTGGTCTCCCATTTGAAGAAGTCTTTCCGCAAATAGCAGGCAGACCTACAACATGATACTGACATTGCACGAAAATTTAAGCATTTCCATCTTTACTTCAGAGAATGGAAGATAGATGGTAGCATGAACATGATACAAGGTCAACTCGACAATATAAATGCGTTAGGGCCACACACACTCCGGCATGTGGTGATTCGTTAGAAAATAATTCTGTAGAGGAATAAGTAGTAGTGTTGCCTTGTGGGAAATTTTCTCCCCTTCCATTATATCTCTATTCTCTGGCAGGTTTGCTTGTACCGCAACCCCCCCCCCCCCCTCGCTTTGATTCTATTCGGTCTGTGTGAGTTTGATCAACACCAGCTAAAGTAGATCGCTTTAGCTGGTGTTGGTTTAATCATAATCTATATATTTTCACAATATAAAACTGAAAAAAAAGGGGAATTTTTTTCCGTGCAGGAAAGAGTATCATGTCTCCGACTGTTTGAGTAGTCAAAGGATTAAGGAAAGCGTAGACAAATGTCAATATAAAAAACATGATTCATCCAAACTACCGTAATTTCCACTGAATAAGCCGCTGGTATGAATAAGCTAGTTCCAGAAAAAAAAAGTCTGAGGAAAGAACGAAAAAATTAGAAACAGTGCAGAGCTTTTAACATGCATCGTAAGTTATTGATAAGCTTTATCTTTTTTTTCAATTTTTTGCGCCATAATTATATTATTAGAAAATCAGTGTAGTCGGCTTTCAAAAATCTTAACCTAGATTACCCCTTTCATATTGTCCGCAATGATCAAATCCGATTTTGAAATCCGCGTTAACTCAAGCATCCGCATCTTTAATCAATCGCATCACTCAATTCTTGCTGCCATCTGTTATCGTGATTTTGCGTTTTTAGTTTCGTATTCAACAAATTCTGCGATAATATCCACTTTTATGTATAAATTAAATAAAAGCATATTAATCAAAAATAAAAAAGGAAAATTCGGTCATTACAACAAATTTCAGATACTATTTTCTAGTTTTCCTTAATTGGCCGATATTTTGTTTAGCCATCTCATTGGCTTGTTTGCCTATTGCGGTTGTTGTGCGGAAAATTCACTCCCCTCCCCACACCCCCTATTTCACCGACAAACAATTCATCGACAAAGAGATATAGTGAGTGAGCAAGTGATGAGTAATTGATTAAGTGGAGTGAGGAAGTTAGTGAGCGTAAGTGGAGCAAATGAGTGAGTGTGAGCGAGTCACTCGCACACATTCACCTACTTGCTCAATCACACACTCACTAGTGACGAACTGTTGTCGGTGAACTTTCCTATCGGTAAATTGCTTCACAGTGAATTCTCGCCAGCAAATTTTCCGTAAATCGCTGCAGTAATTTGATTGCATAATCCGATTTTTTTTATCCTTATACCTTCACTGTTTTCACTTCATTTTTACTCCAAGTCAATACAAGGAAATCAATGCATTAACAATACCTTTTTCGTAAATCTTATTGGGAAAATAGATTTAGTGGATGTGAGCAAAACAATGGAAAAAAATACAGCTGGTACTGGCGGCATAAGGAGCACGATGTCAGGTGCATGAGCTGTGTTAAGCACCAAGGCTGCAGGGGTGAAATCGAACCCACACTCCTGCGGCGCTAGTACTTAGAACAGGACATCATTCATGTATAGCACCATACAGTAGTCAGCAGACTGAATATCCTGAAATCAACCACTTTCTTCGAAGGTAAATTCCACGGACGGCACAAAAATCGAATGGAGTCTTCAGCAGAAATAAATCTCGTCCAATCTAAGAAGAGAATAATGTACCCATTATATCATTGGTATATCACTTGTATCACTGACTTGTGTTCGCGAATGTAGTGGTCATTATATAGAGGGTGTCGTACAAATTTGAATATATTCTAAAAATTCATAGAAAGAATCTGTATATTTGAATGTGGTTTGTGGAAAAAGTTATTCTCACGAAGGGGTTTTAATTTCTGTCAATAGAAAGAGCGCTGCATTAAAGTCGGGCAAGATTGATTAAACCTGAACCTTTCTCCAATCTCTTCTGCGTCCAAAACACTCGTAAAGCTTTCGCCAGCGATTCGTGGCTGAGGTAAAATAACTTCACAAAGGTGGTAAAGCTACTTAATGGTAAACCTACCAATTTCAACATCACAATGAAAACCTTATAAAGGTTCCCAGTAACTGGAACATTTAGAAATGGGCAGTAAATCGTACACCTTACACTTTAAAAGACTCTGATTTGCATATTTCCAGTGATTTGCTTTCGTGCAGCTCCCTCTACCAACAGAAATTTGAACAATTTTTTTTCTGTAACAAAAAAACTCCCCCTTCGTAAGAATACTTTTTTCAAGACCGCATTCAAATATACCGATTCCCTCAATTTTTATGAATTTTGTAAACTTTTTAAAAATTTATGGGACACCCTATATATGTGTATAATGAAAAGCTTTGTCTTTATAACTTTACCCTCTATAACAGTAACTTCCGATGGTGTGTGCAACCCCAGGCACTATCATATTCATAGCAATAATAGCGTCACTATTAACACGCTGCATCTTCAGCATCTTGCTCATCATATGGCGACTTTACCATCATTTATTCATATTCATCGTGTTATCACATATAACAAGTTAGCATCAATTATCATCAATATATGATATCCATTAGTTCCTGTGCAGGAGGCTGTTAACTCTCGGGGGTAACGATGTACTTCCAGCCACATTCCTAAATTTTTCGCCATCCTAGAGATGGTGTGAGAGGACTCTTGAATAGTCATCATCCCTGTTCTCTTAACCAACCATGGCTTCAATGCACCACTACATTTAATTGGCAGAACGATGATGTAGAGGTAAAAAATGAGTCTCATCTGTTGCACCCCGATATACGAGTAAGGGTTCGAGGTTCAAGCTTTCTCAGGACTGGACTTGAACGGGTAAGGAGGGTACGGCTGCAAATTTGAGGGATCGCAAAACGGGATAAAATAATTTGATCCCATTTTTTAACTTTAACTTCTTATCAAATTAATAGCTGAAAAAACCCTGTCCAAAAAACAAGGAATTCCTAGTATTCATATATTGAACCTCTAGCCTAGGGTGGCACCCCCCCCCCCCCCATCATACTGCCTTTAACATCCAGCATTAGACGGGGGAGGGGGTAAAATTCATGCTTGCTCCGGCTAAAAGAGTATCTAGTTGCGGCAATGGGTAGATAATCGGTTCTCTAGCCCCAACAGCCCTTCTACTATGGTGCCCCTGCGTATAGTTATTGTAGAGCATTGTTCCTGGGGGCAAACTGGAATTTTTTTCGCTGGGCACAGAGGGCACTTTCTCTTTTCTTCTTTCTCCCTTTCAAACTGTGCACAACCTCGGTCTATCGCCATGGGCATTTCCCTTTAATAATTAATTTTCAATGAATTTTAATTAATTATAATTACCGTATTCTAAGGTGTGTAAGGGACCCCCCCCCTTTTACTAAAACTTGGGGGGGGGGGCAAGGCCGTAACTAGACTGAGGCAACCGGAACCCCAAGCGGAATGGGGGGCTCAAAAAAAATGGACACTTATTTTGCATATTTTTTTCTTTTTTAAGGGGGCCTCAAAACACTTTCTGCCCGTGGGTGGGGGTTCTTATACATGGATAGTATTATACAGGGTGGATATTGTCGACAGCCCATTAATTACACACGTGATTCCTTGCGAAAAACTGATATTGAAAAGTGCAGAGTGGTAACGCATTAAAAATTGATGACGTCCCTTTCTAATCTTGTCAAATGTACCGAACGTGCATCAAACGTATAACGTGGCGTTTGTAAGCCGATAGCAATGCTATAACCCCCCTGAGAGTAATGAAGAAAGTCTGTTCAAACCAGTTTTTTTTCTTTACCCTTTCTCTCAAAAAATTTGACAACCATGAAGAAAAGAAAACTACCACAATTAAGCAAAAAAAAAGTGCTGATTTTGTGATACAGTGTTGTGTCTGTTTTTCAGTGCTACCATCTATATTTCAGAAACAACTCGCTACTATTTCGGATAATTTCGAAAAATGTTAATCGAAATGCTAAAATTGCTACTCGGAGAAATTTTTTTTTTTCGCTGGGTGTTTGACGCGTAACTGACACGTCATAAAGTTTCAAAAAGGTTATAACTCTTTTAATTATCGGCCGATCCTAAAACGGAAAACACTTTTCCATATTAGTTTTTCACAAGAAATTAAGTGTGTAATTATTGGGCGACCGATAGCATCCACCCTCTAGATATTAACAAATGACTGAATCACAACAAATATATCAACAATCAGGGCCGGACTTAACCAGTCAAGTGGCAATGACGAATATATGGGTCATAATGTTTCCAATCCTTGAGTGGTGATGACGACTATATGGGTCAAACTTTTTCCAATCCTTGAGTGGTGGTGACGAATATATGGGTCATGGAAGACCTGTTCCTTCCCCCTTGACCTATTGTAGATTGACTGACACCTTCAACGCCTCCTAATCCTTTAAATGAATGAAGCGCTCGGTTGAACAGTACAATGAATTGGTTATAGACCGTCACAATAAATACCGTCTGTACAGAATAAGGTGTGGCTTTTTTACTGGTATCTTGAAAGTAAGAATGCTAGATTGTTAAAATGGAATTAGGGAGGGGTGGTACAGAGAAAGAGGGAGAGAAACTGTTTTTCTTTCTAAGGAGGAGAACTGTTTTTTCCACACTTATATTCACAACATGTGAAGCTGTACGTCAAAATTTTTCTCAAAAATAGTTTTTTATTTTATTTTAATTTTTCAGTGAAATCTCGATATAACGATATTCTCGAGACCATGAAAAATATCGTTGTAGAAGGGTTATTGCTATATCGAGAGGCAGCACTTTAATATTAGGCTATAGGCATTGCTAAATAAGACGAAAAAATATCGTTGTAGTATGATTTATCCATAGCCCCCACAAGGGGTGGGCTGGCAAGGCTCCAGCCCTGGGGCCCGGGACGATTTTCATTATTTTTGTTTTTTAACGCTATAAATCCATCATAAAAGGGCCCGCGAAAGTCTGGTCGGGGGGGGGGGCCGCAAAAGATTCCAGCCTAGGGGCCCTAGTCCAGGATGTGGGGGCCATGGATTTATCGTTGTATCAGTGACATTGTAACGAGATTTCACTGTATATAAACACATAAATAAACGTATGCAATCCACTAAAATCCAACAAAAAGTTTATTGACTGGGAGATGAAATTAAAATTAAATTTTTTTCCAGAATTTTATTTTTTTAGAATTTATTCTAAGTTATATGTATATAAATTTAACTTGAGACTTGCATAATATTTCGTGCTATTTGTTAATTCACAATTGCTGTTTTAATTATAAATGTTTTAATTATATTTTACAGTTTTTTTAAATACAGTGGAACCCCGCTACAACGATAAGCGATGAATCCTTCAACAATGATATTTTTCGAGTTTTGTGCGGAAATGTCACTACTCTAATGTTAAATTGATGCCTCTCGATATAACGATAACCAATATACAACGATATTTCTTTTTTGGTCTGCATAAATAAATATATATAAACGTGCAGGGCCGCAACTAGGGAGCAGGGGTGTAAGTCGATTGCGCAGAAGATAAACCGTTTATAGGTCGATTGCGCTCACCCCGATATCCAAACAACCCGATTTCCACACTCGGCGCAATCGACCGAGCCCTGGGAGCAGGCGGGCCTCGTGCCCTGGACCAGAGGGGGGGAGCAAATTTCATTCTCCAACCTTACCTTCAACATTACAAGGGGGGAGGGCAAAATGCGCACTTGCCCCGGGTGACCATGCATCTAGTTGCGACCCTGCATAACAGTGGCGAAGCCCGAAATTGGGCAGTTTGCCCAGCCAATGTCCAAATTTTGTGCTTTGACCGGCCCCATGTATCGATTCCTATGATTTAGGGTCATCACCACGTTGGCATAGTATTTGGTGATAATTGTGACCATTTATAATTATAGCTAGCGACAGCAACTCTAACGATCAAAGAAATCGGTATATCGATATCTTAGAGATCGATATACCGATCAGAAAGGCTCAGAAAGACTTTTTTTCTCTTTTGAAAGCAATAATAGTCTATGTGACTTGCACCCTACCAAGGGAACTAAATTTTATAAAGAAATAGCTCGTACGCGGTATACGTCAAAACCAAGACTTTCTTTATTTGAAAACGTATGTGATGTGGCCTTTTTGAAACATTGTGCTGCATGTTTAATTTGTCTTCGAAAGCAAAATCTACTGTATTATCCGACATCTAAATTTCCTCAATTTTTTCTTTTTTATGTGAAATTTGAAAGAAAAAAAAATCATAGAGAGATGTCGGTTTGTCAAAAATAATATTGAAATTGACATGTTTTCTGAGCAGCGTCAAGGCATGAAACGATCCCCCCCCCCAAATACAGAATGTTTCGTTGGCGTATGAAAAGGGGAGAAGGGGTTCAAGCTTTGGCCGAGATTACAGCGTTAATTTTCAGTAAAAACTTCACTCCCCCCCCCCTCCTTCAGAAGAAAAAAATTTGACCCCTCCTCCCCCCCATTCTTGAGAAAATCCTGAGAACGCCTATGTTGTATTTAGTATAATTTTGATACACAAAGCTACTCGATATATATATAGTAGTTTTCGTAATACATACCATGCATGCAAAAAAGAATGGGATGATTGTGGTCCGGATTTGATAATATAATTCCTTTTGTATAATTCTTTCATTCTCTTTGAATGATTGCAAAAAAGAGACCAAAAATTGTTTGGTGTTTATGCACTTACTAAAATAAAAGACATATTTTGTGCATGCTTATTTGGCAAAAATTATTTAAACGCAATACGGTTGACATTTACAATCATATCAAGAAAAATAATAATCGGCACATATTTATTCATATGGAATGTTATTATATCATCAATTAAATTTTTAATCTTTATTTTAATCTATTCATTTTAAGAATGTTCAGATTACTGAAAAATGCGTATCGCTCGTGCAAAATGTGTTATTCGCTTAATCGTATCATTTTCCAAGCTGGTACGGATGTAATGAAATTCGTTTACATTGAATACATTCGCTGTTTTTTCTAACTTCGTTATAAGCGGGTACAACTGTGTGTATGTATGCGGGTTTTTTTTTTTTTTTTGAATGTGTTTATAGAATCCTATTATAACACATGTAATTTATGCGAAACGTAAAAATTCAATTATATGTAACCAACTGAATGTGACATTACATTGAGATAAACCCTGAAAAGCAGTTGTTATCGTTGATTCAATTAAAATTTTGACAAATATTCCATTTCTTTTGTTACCTTTTATTTTTTTTTGGTCTGTATATCATCAAAGAAATAAATTTCATCAAAAGAAAAAAAAATTCTCTAAGATACATCGAGTTGCTGAACATGCCACCTATCGAAACGAGGCTCAAATAGGCTTTTAAAACGTTTGCGTTTATAATGTATCTTACATTATTAATGACATGTATTAAATACATCATAATATTGCTTTCTTCCATATACACATAAAATCGATATATTTTATAATCAGTTAGTTTTTTATATGTGAAGTATAAATCATTTCGTGTTGTATAAATAGATTAAATAAAAACGAAGGTATTTTTTTCCAATTCATTGCATATTTTAAATTTACTCATAAGATATAATATCGATATTTGTGTAATTAAAATCATCGACTACTGTTATTTTCAACTTTCTAGGAAATTCAAGGTACACCATATATGTATATTTTTGTGCCTTATCACACATAATGTGTGTTGCTTTCATAAATTTCCTATACTGTTCAAAAGTGTGCAGCCTTTTTTCTTGCGAAAAAGCTATTCGATTAAACTGAAAAGTATGCATTGGAAAAGTGCATCACACTTCTCGGATAAAATGTGCTAAGACACTTTAGTGGTACCACAAAATGATAAGTCGCATGCAACGTCAGCGAAAGAGGAACGAAAAAATTGCAAGGAAGTGCGATTATAAAGTATTGTAACGCCATGAAACTCTACGTAGACTCAGAACGGGCTTAAATATTTTTTTAAATAAAAATGAAAAGAAAAACTTTGTTGCGTAATCCCTGATACCCCGTTATAGTGTTGCTGTGCATTTATAGAATATAAACGCTTCTTTTCGCCAATAAATTAGTGAGAAAAGTAAAATATATATACAGTGAAACATCGATGTAACGATAGTCTGCGGACTAAGAAAAAATATCGCTGTAGTGGGATTATCGCTATATCGAGAGGCAGCCGATTAACATTAAAGTATAGACATTTCAGAACAATGCTTGAAAAATATCGTTGTATCAAGTGTCATTTTAGCGATGTTCCACAGCAATAGGAAAAATGAACTTCTAAATATGTCTATGACCACGACAGGGAGAAAAAAAAATGGCCAATACTGTAACAAAAGAACAGGTACTGAAGTTGAGTGTGTATTAGTAAAGAATAGGATCACTTAGGAATAGGTGTAGCCAACCTGTCACTTGGATGGACCCCACCAACCACGCCTTCTCTGTTGTCCTGCATGTTTGATGGGGGGGATAGCACTACTTGAGATAAAGAAGCTTCGCCACTTTACAAGTATTTTTCCGTATAACCTCACACCGTTTTTCAAATAGAAATCGAAAAACCTTTCACCGCTCAACCGGTTAAGAGGGTGCGAAAGATGCGGTCGCACCGGGCCGCAAAATTTCAGGGGCTGCAATTTTTCCAAAAGAAACCCTTTCTTTTCTCAGCGGATGTTTTGGAAATTTTTGATTGAAATTTAATTTTTTTCCCATTAAATTATTATTGATTTTGAAAAGAGGCTTTCAGTTTAAAGTCCCTATAATATCATTTTTAGTGTTATTAGGTATGGCATTACCTTATTTCAAAGAGGAAAAGAGTGTATATGAAGGTGGTTGAATTCTTTACCACTGAAAAAAAGTCAAAAAGTAAAATATTAACCAAGAAAAAAACATGCTTAGAGCATCAAAGGAAAAGGGACATCACAAAAGAAATTCGCTAATTTTTCCTCTTGAAAACCTCCCCTTTAATTTGTGTTATCATCAAATTTTGGTCTAGCACTATTGTCATCGCACTATTTGTCTGGAGGTACCAATAGTGCGCACAAATGTAAATGTTTGTACTTTTTATCCGTGCGGTGCTTCAGCCATTTATGTTCTATAGTATTCTGTAGCATGGACATCTCTAGATGATGACTGCCCCGGAGTGAAACAACTTCGACTCTACTCTGGAGTGTTAATTGCATGCCTTCCTGGGAACCTCTGAACTGTCATGTTTCCTTAAGGAGGCTTGAGAATTTTTCAGTCATAAATACCATCTGAATCATTCCCTCATATGTTCCGGAAGACGGATATACAATGTATAAATTCTAAATTTTGACAGGTTTTTTTACTTCTGAGCTTCCGAAAAAAAAAAAGCAAGACGTTTCTCCCTCTGATTTTTTTTTCTTCTCAATTTAGTTATTTACCTAGTACCAACATTAGAGATATTTTATTTTATGAACAGAGAGTTCATGCATAGAAATATTTAAGAGCACAAAGATCCGGAAATTTAGGATGTAGGCTACGTTGCTTGCAACCTCGGCAGTTCACTCTCCGATAAGACAATGTGTTTGCTTACTATTAAATAAATAATATCTGAGGTTTAGGCTAATTGCAGCTAGTGTTGTTAATATTCGACAACCTATACCAGGGTGCCTTTTTGAATTCCGAATTTCAATATTCAAATGTTGGGATTGCAATCTTGGATTTTATTTGTGGCAAGAAACCCTTGGTTTTAAACAAGTAATAACATTGAAGAGCTCATATAAAGTGAGTCCCACTTATAGAGTTTTCCAAAAACTCGTCACATAAAAAACGTTATAGGCGGGAAAACGCTTCAAACGAGAAATTTCGATAAGTGCTAGTAAAAGTTAGGATTACGAAAATAAGTCGTACTAAGCGAGAAAACTTTCTAAGTGGAAACGTTATAAGCAGAATATACTGTAGTAATTTTAAATTAATCTACATTTTCAAATGCAGTTCTAACGTGTTTCAGAATGTTTTTTCTTTATTTTTGGGAATCCCAGTATTTGATTCCTTTACATCTATTATTTACATTAATTAAACAAAAACAGCAATAAAAGATTCGAAAAATGATCAAAGTTATCGAATTGAAACATAACTATATGATAAAGATGAAACACTCTAAAAGTATGTCTGTTCAATATGATTCGAGCCACGATGAAATGTAAGCAGGTGGACCACGCTAATTATTATTAAGCATTTATAAATTTTGTCAAATTAATTAAAATGCGATTTCCTCTCAATATATCGTGTTCGATTGATTACTATCTCAACTATCAACGCGTTCCTGAAATAATGAAAAAATTAATGTAATAAAATGAGTTCTCTTTTCTGAATAATATTTTTCCTTTCACAATGTATGTTCGTAAGTCGAAAAATTTTTAGATTAGGGAGAGACTGCATGAAATTTTTTTTGCACCGGACCGTGAAATTCCTAAGCCCGGCCCTGCGGACAATTAAATAAAATCATGTGTGACTATCAAATGAGAGCGATGAGGAATTTAATGGTTTCTATGGTGAATTTAAAAAATATATTTTTTTCCCTATATTCTTAAAAAAATAAGAAATATCTCTTTTTTTTGTACATCTTAAAATACAAAATACGTTTGATGAGAGAAAACTTTTTTCCATATTTTTAAGCCCAAAAAAATCAGGGGGTTCCTTATACACGTTAAAATACGGTAATTAGACTTGATAAGTCGATGGAGTGAAGAGCTTGTTCTATAAAGTCATTTTTCAGTAAGTAATTAATGGGCCACACATACTGAGATGTTGAAAATATTGGCATGGCCAATCACCAACGTTACGACCGAGATTTTTCACAAAAATAAATAAATAAATAAATAAATAAAATTGTGTCTTGGAACATTGCGTCATTTAGAATTTTTCAGTATAATTTGGCTTTGATAACTATACTTTCTTTCTCTCAAACCGAACACAACTCCGGTCTGTCACCATGGGCAGTAAATTTTCGTTTCTAGTTGTGGCCCTACAGACCGCACATAACATAAATATTTGAAAATATTCGGGAGAAAATAATTTAGTAAAAATTAAAGATAAAATGAAGGAAATTGTTAAAAATCCTGAAGACCATGATTGAATTTTCATAGAAAAATATTGAATAGTATTATGGAAATATTCTTACGTCAAGATTGAACATTCGAGCTTGTGACGTCCTTTCGGCTTCTGATCCAGTAGCCGGTGGTGAGGCCCCGTGATCGGTGTTGACCACACCCTTGATCCAAACTTTCCAGTCTTGCTGCACGTCGGGAACTGAAAGATTTGGTCCCGTCACAGCGGTTGTGGCCGGTTCCAAAACGGATTATGGAAAAGAATGGAACGTACATGTCCATGGGACACACGTTAAAATTGAACTAAGTAGAGATAGAGTAAAAAAGAAAAACTGTAGAATTTCTGGAACTTTTTTGTTGTTACTTCGGTGGCATCAGGCAGCTAAAGCGTGGAATTGTGAGAAAGATGGTGGGAGGGTTAAAGCATTTTTCGTGAGATATGGGCCAGAACTTAATTGATTGCGGGCCCTTATTGGCCGGCCAATTGACTGGGATGGTAGAAGGAGAAAAAAAAAACGGAGGAGAAAAGATTCATTAAACATTATAAAACCCCGTAGGTGATGACGTCACGTAGTAGCTGCTGCTGTTGCAAAAAAATGGCTTCTATCCACATTGGAGTGTCTCGACGCCCCATCCATCCAGGACCTTTATACCACCACCTCCTCCTAAGCGTTTATGTGCGTGTGTGTGAACAGTGGGAGAAGAACATTTCCTGGCTGATTGGTAAATTAGGCTCTGTAATAAGGATACAAGGCCCGGTCATGGTTATAGTGTCATCATCATCATCATCTATTTTACAGGAGAAAGATTAAAAAAAAGAGGTTATAATAAAAAGTATCTAAAAAAAATAACTGTTGTTTCACCTCGATGTACCCAGACATCACCAGTTTCCTGATGATATACAGTCGAGACGAGAAGAATGAAGAGCTAGCTAGAAATCTCTCTCGAAATCTTTTTATCATAGACGGTGCTTTAAAATTGGAAGAAGAAGCTCATGTGGCTTTATACTAGAATCCGAAACAGCTGGGACAATCAACAACACTTTATGGGTTTAAATGACTATTTGTGAAATTGCGAAATTGGTTTGGAAAAGGGGTGGCGATGTGATGAATATATGTAATACTCGGTTGATTGATAAATCTCTCGGGAAAAAAAACTGTCTATTGCAACGTGAAAATTTTCGACTCTATTCACGTGTCATTCTATTGTTCAAATTTTAAATTGATAAAATTTTAACAAATTTTCACCAGAGGCCCGTTGGTATTCACCGTAGAAACTAATAATGGAAGGCACTAAAAAATGGGGATACGTACTCTGTTCAGTGGCGTCGGAGCCGGAGGTGCTGTGGCTGCTCAAGCACTCATTATAATATGTTCGGAAAACCCCCAGGAATAAAAATTTCTATATAAAACTAAAGACGAGCACCACTCAGGCTCGAAAACACTTCCGACGTCACTGTCTCTGCTCACAATCAAAATCGCAACATTTGATGTGAGTACGTTCTTTCTGCCTTGAATCGCGAGATAGGTAATAACATAGTATTGAATTGATATCATCAGCTATTGGTATTATTGGCTTTGGAACATCTAACGGACGAGACCAATATCATCTATATACGCTGCGAACCTTTCGAGATATAGCATAAGCAATTTCGTTACAAAAGCAGGCCGTAAGCCTGGTGCCCCCAGACCAGTGAAGAGGTATTAAAAATGATAATTAATATCGGAAGAGGTAATAAAAAATCCAATGATACCACTCTGGTATCATTGGATTTTCCTTAACGAGATATACCCGTAGACATGAAAAAAACCTGATATATGATGACAGGGCCGCAACCTGAGGGGACGGAGACGGGACAGGCGGGTTTAGTACACCGGGCGCTGAACCAGAAGGGACACCGAATTCATCCTTTAACTGCTTCTTCTACATCACAAGGGCCGCCAAAATGCTGGTTTGCCAGAGTGAAGAAGTATCTAGTTGCGGCCCTGTATACCGAATACCTCTTGAGATATGAGAGTTTAAATTATTTCGTTACAAAACTTTTTGCGCATGCATCCAGTATCGTCAGAGGATTTAAAAGACGTATTCAAGTCAAAAAGTGCATCCAACGCCCGGTCATCTTCCCCCCTTCTCCCCTTTTGATAGGCCTTGACTTTATATTGGCTTAGGGGCCGCATCTGTCCCGCTGACCATGGATTGAGCACAGATGGATTATCTAAAGGGAAGAAAGTTAATTTTCGAGACCATTCCGTATGCTTAATTCAAGCATTTGTTATATCGTATGATGAAATTAGATATAAGATGCTAATCTAACAGATCGAACTCAGATTTCGGAAATATTTATGTACATAATGAAAAAAGAAGTAGCGACAAGTAGGACTTTCATCACACTTAACGTTTGCGCTTTATTTCTTTTCTTTTTCTTTTTTTTTTGGCATTGTGTCAATTTACTGACTACGGCAATTCTTTCGGTTGTCTTACGGCCGACAAAAATGTCTTGTTCTAATTCACCTCGTATATAGCTCATCTAATAACTGCTCGTAGCTATAAATTTTCGATTACAATAACATACAGTATAAGATTATGAAATTCCAAAACTCTCACATAGATGTTTAAGCCTTACAGCGGCAAGAGAGAGAGAGAGAGAAAGTTTTATCTCGTCTTCTTAAAACCCTCTCATTTCGGCAATCCCGAGCCCAGTTAGCTCTGAGCAAAGCTAGCTTTGCCTGATAGCATGTCCCTCCCCTTCCCGTTCTTTCAACCAACTGCCAGTGGTGTTAGCTTTTGTTAAAGTTAGATAACAGGAGGGAGACGGTGTTTCTTCCCATTGTTTCGGAATTGTATAGAAATATGCTTAGAGAATAAATGATTGAAAATAGAGTATTTATTGTCCTTGTATTATTATTATTATTCTAGGTTTCGGAGAGGGGGAGCATTTATCACTTCAGAGATCGGGAAAAAAATTCTTCTTTAAAATAGGTGGTGATTTCTAGAAGGTTTAGGGATTTCCACTGTGTTAGTTCTAATGAGGATCACATAAATTTTATAAACCACTTAAAGGGTTAATATTACCATTAGCTCATAATTAATGTAATAGATATTCAAATGCGAATACAAAAATTGAAGCCGCAACATGCAGATTACCTAATAAGATGACTGGAAAAAAAAAGAATAATAAAATTCCCACATGCTTAAAAGGTTTCAACATTATAGTGAAACCTGATGTTTCGCCGAACTCTTAAAGCCCCTGTTTAAATCTTATGCTGCATTATTGTGGAGTGAGAAAGATGTTTTTGATATTAATGTTAGTGTGAAAATTTTTTTTAATCAATTTGTCAGTAAGAAAAACTGAATATAGGTAATAATCGAATGGAAGTAAATGCAACGCTTTATATGACAGAAACAAGCTGAAGGCACGTATGTATATAAAAATTTTTTAACAAAGAAGCAGCGAGTGTCCAACTACTAAAAAATATGTAATATTTAATTTCAGATAACCAATTTTGATGTCACGGCTCACCAAAAGTAATTGTTGAAATTCGTCGGCAAACATAATAACCGGTATTATATGGCGCTTAAAACCGCTTTTGCCATCTATCAATTAAAACTGTTATAATTCTTCTATGGGAATTGATGATCGGTTGCTGATTCAATCGGATACTGCATGGAAAAAGTTAATATAGCATGATATTAATACACACTGTTTTCGGTTTTCAGCATAACATATCTTTATATTGAATTTGTTCTTACTCAATGAACGCCATACGTGGATAGATCGTTGTTTAATATTAAAGTATATAATATTTTGTTTTATTCACGGTTTTCTGTTCAAGACAGTCCATTGCGCTCTTAATTTGAAATTTGTGCATAAAAAGTATTATTTTTGAAATTATTTTTCTCCTTTAGTGCTCATAGGCAGCCTAGACCATTCTTCGGTGGTTTAATCTAGAGCCCCATAAGATATGAGTATAAAGATGCCTTCGGTTCGATCCTCACAAGCAGTCGACGAGAGAAAATATCTTAAAATATTTTCAAAAGATTTTGACAAAAAAATCTAAGATAGTTAAAGTTGCTATATCTCCTTCATCTCAGAAGGGAACGAAGGGGTAGACGTATGTGGGTACATCCTATTGATGAACAGGAACCTTCACATGGTGTTTTTAAGGGTAATTATGGCAAATAATTAAAAAAATTCCGTGCAAAATCATCTTTAAAAGTAGTCAAAGATGCGGACGACTTCCACCTGAACCCGCATCGTGTGAAAAGCTCCATATAACCTGTACAAACCTGTATGTACGGATGCGGAGCCCGCACTTAGTTTTTGACGCATGCGGACGACGTCCGGACCCGCATGAACACTTCGAAGTTGCGGGTGCATTCCGCATCGTCTGAAAGGCTCCGTATATACCAAATGTTAAAACTTCTTCCGCATCCGCTCCGTGTGAAAGGGCCCTAAGCTTTCTACAATTATAATTGAAATGGTATCACCATGTTCCCGTCTATATTCTTTTCAATTGCAAAAAAAAAGTGCGAGTTACTTTCTGCGCGTTTTACTAACGTTAATAAAAGGCGCGGACGCCAGCCCTGTGAAGTTATTCCGCGTGCAACCGTTCTAACAGTTGTAACGTACGAGATAATGGCGCACTTTAGTAATACTGAGTCCGTCCTTTTTATTCACTGTGACGCAGATTTGCATACGGTTTCTTCTTCTCCAGGTTACATTCGCATGCAAGGTGTTCTTTTTCTCCCGATAAATTTCGAAAGGAATGCCGTTTTAACGTTTGAGGAGTGGCCGTTTCGAAACGCGCTAGCGCTTTTGCGTTACGTATTAGACCAGTGTTTCCCAAAGTGGGCAATATCGCCCCCCTTGCGGGCGATGGAATGGTCCAAGGGGGTGATAGAACCTACTGATTTAACATAGGATCCTATTGGTTTACTTGAGTTGGGGGGCGATGAGAGGAAAAATTTTCTGATGAAGGGGGCGATGTAACAAAAAGTTTGGGAGACTATGTGTGAGACCATGCATCCTTTGATGACAGTTGTTTGTATTGGTGTGTATAAAATCACCTCTTAAAGTTTTTCCCATCTTTTCTGAATCACCCTGTATATCAAATTTACCAACGACACTTGGTGATTATGCATAATCACCGGTAAAAGAGATAATTGTTTTAATACAGTAAATCCCCTCTTTTTCGGACACCGGTGAGGTAAAAAAATTCTTCCATAAAACAGAGGTGACCGTTAATCAGGGGTTTGAAATGAAGAGGGGGAAATTATAATTTGGCCGTAAAAGAGGGTCGACTGCATCTAGGGGGTGTCCGTTAAGGGGGAGTTTTTAAGGGGGGAAGGTATGCTTGGTATTATGCTTATTCGCCTGGAAAGGTGGTAAATTTATCAAATTTACCAAGACGATTGGCAAGTATGTGTAATAACCGGATCTACCACATTTACCGCAACATATACTGTATTAGCATATCCATAAGTTATTAGAAATTAGGTTTGATAGGATTAAGAGAGAGACGAGATATTAATATTTTTGAAAGAGACGGAATAGGCATCACAAGAGATGAATTCATTTCTATACTCGACTCAAAAACTGATCACAGGGTTTTCGGTTCTTGAAACAGGACAATGATGAATGGTTGTTAACTTAAGGGACGAAAAGAAGAACCCGTCGACGATTTAAATTGGTTCTTATGAACAGATTTAAAAGATGATGTGTTCGTCGTTTTTATGGTCGTCCGTCCCCGGGGTTCTTTTCACAGACCTCGCTATCCACGTGCGCGGATGAATAGCGCGAGACGTCATTATCCACCAATTCTGCGAAACTGACGTTAAAAAATGACTGCAGTTTATTATTTGTTCATTTTTATTTTTTGATATAATCAAGTTCCTTTATTCGAACCGTTTTTCGGTCTAGAGAAATGGCGCCAATAATAAAATATCAAGCTTTTATTGAATGATGACCAAAAGTTTTTTACGTTATTTGCATGATTGCGAGAGGATGTGACTATGGTTTAAAAAATGCACGTAACGAGACCAAATAACATTTATTCCTTTTTTTTTAGGCATTATTTGTTATCTAATGCTCTAAAACGAGCTTTGTGGGCGAGACGAGCATATAACAGTGCTCTATGCTTGAATAATGCACCCTCGAATAAAGCATCATGTTCAATTATTCGCATTAAAGGATCGGCATTATTTGAGTTGGAGCATGAATCGGAGTTGTCACTTCGGTGCACTTTTTCTGAATACTGTATTCCCCTGCATTAGTCGGCATGCCGAGAAACATCGAGGGAGACGGTATACCAAAAATACTCGTATTTGCCGGCATGCTGGGAAATTCGAATCAAAGATTCTGAAAAATTCTTAAATACCTTTGTTGTAAACTTCCATTGAATTGGTTGAATGCTTACTGTGATCCTTATAAAACCTCGCTATTACCGGCATGCCGGACCCCAAGCATTCAAAAATCTGGTGTCGCTCGACGCCTCGTGTTTAGCGGCTTTCCGGCTAATGCGAAGTAATATTTAACGAATATAGGCGGTGCTCGTGGCACGAATAATGGTGAAAAGTCCCCATACCCCCCCCCCCCCCCCACCAATCCCAAACAGGGTCATCATCAAACTGGGCAGAATAAAACATTCAGGGCTTCAAAATAATGAACGGTAATTCAATCTATGGTATTTTGCTCAAATTATGCTATTTTACAAGTACACACACACACACACACATGGTTCCATTCGATATCAGAGTTATTTTCTAAAAAGCAGAAAAAAATTCATAGCCGCTCATAAAGGAACCCACAGCATATCATGGCCTTGGAGCACAATGAAAATTCTATTCTAAGGTCCTCGCTAACAGTAGCGCCCAGACACCTCAAATTATTGAAGAATTTAGCAATATCAAAATGTAAAATATTTTTATTATCGTAATTTCTGGAAGAAACGCCGCTCTTGCAAGAAAAAAAACCTCCTAATATGGTTTGAAACTGGTCAGAAACAAGAAGAAATCTGAGATGGAATGTCTCTAACCAACCTCCAGATGTAATGTTTTTGCTACGTGTAAAAGAGAAAGAATGAGTCTTCATTAAAAAAATTATGAATGAAAATATAAGAACTATTTTTTAAATCAAAAATTAGCAGAAATTTCCAATGATTAAACACCGTGGCACTTCTACCAGAAAATACAATGCATAAATTTGACTCCAGTAGCCGCAAAAAATTCTTGCGACTTTGCCCCTGCACATTAAAGGGGAGAGGGCCATTGAAAAATATCATTAGTTTTTCCCTTAAATATTTCATATGTTTAAACAGAATTCACTACGAAAATACCAGTATTAAATACTTGCTAGAAGCAAAATCTGGCATCTCTGATTGTGGACTTAAAAATATATGAAAATTTTAGAGCGATAATTACAATTGGAACTGTACCTTTTCAAGTGAAAATAATTTTGATGAGTGCTGCACTGCTCTAAAAAAAATTTGTTTAAATTATAGGAAAGGGCAAAACCTGGAATATACTATAAGGACAATTGAAAATTTTATGCTTGTTTTGTTCTAATTAAGAAAGACACCCTTTTTTACATAATCTTTTATCATTCGGGATGTCATTGATAGAGATAAGCCATGAAAAAAATGTCCTGTTGGAACCAAAACTGTTTAAAAGTTATGAAAGATGTCTCAGAAAAATGAAATTCTGCCGAAACTGTCTTGCTATGCCTATATTTACAAAATATGACTTTATCATTGCATACGCCTGTAATATTTAAAAACATCGAGTCCATCTAAATTGCTTCTCATCAAAGAAAACATCCTCATCCCACTTGGCACTGAAAGATATATGCTGCTTGACTAATTCACATCGCTTTTTTTCCTTGCTGTTTTATAAGGGAAGGTTCTGGGCTACTCCGGTTGCATACCAGTCATTTGAATTTTTTTATCCCATTAGGCACAGAGTTCGACGTGTTCAAGACAAGTTGTATTTCTTTTGAATTACTCAGAGACTTTTTCCCCGTAAAAACTGTGAATAATCGTCTTTTTTTTCGGCGAATAATAAGAGAAAGAAGCCTTCTCGTGCAAGCTTTCAGTTCATATTATTCTCGGGCACATTTATGAAATTGTAATCAACAGTCTTCAATCTTTTGATTCTTCTTGAAATTTCATGACCAGGCCAGGTCTTCACGTTTTTCCTGAGAGAAAGCTTTTCGCCCCCTTCAATGTCCAATAAATATGTTGTCTTTGGCCATGACTGATCGAAATAATCTTGGCTGTTAATACCAACATGAGAAAAATGCAAATTTCTATCCCCGACGTCAAAAGCGTGCCCTTATATATTTTCCCCCGGGTTATGACCTTTACTCAGTGCAGCACAGAACAAAATTATTTTCCCTGGAAAATTTTTAGTTCCGCTTGTAATTATCGCTCCACAATTTTCATATATTTGCGTTCACAATTATGATTTTTCGGCTTGTGTGTGTGTGACCTTAAACGTTTTCCCACCACCTTACCTACATTTTTTAAAGCTCCAACGGTAAAATTGTCCAACATAATGACTCAAAGAAAAAATAATAAATATATGTTTACATAAAGAAATAAATTTAGAAAATAAAAGCCCATATAGATAATATGTATGTCAAAAATAAATCCTAAAATATGAATATTTTATGAACACCAGATAAAGAATAATTCCTATTACTGTATAAAATAATAATTCAATGAAAGATTGTAACAGTAATAAAACAATTATTATAAATTCCCTCATTGAAAATAACAATTCAACCCATATTTAACCAAGCATTGAAGAAATCAAAAATTTTTCATGGAATTTTCATTTTGTTTCATGAATATTCAATTTGATTTAAATTACTTCAAATGTATTGATGCAATAGTATATCTTTAATACTAATTTCGAAACATTAAAGCAAGCGTCACATGATGTGAAATGAATATTTGTATAGGCTCACATTCATTTTTAAGCAATTCATAAATTAAGTTCATTTCTGATTTTAGTAAAGACTATAATACCCGGCGCTGCCCTGGTTTTCTTCACGTACAGGGAGGATTGAAAAAGTGACAAGAACCATTATGAAGGAATGAATTATTATACATAATACTGGCAAGATTAAAGAAGTGACATACCGTTGTAGACATACGCATGTCTGAAACGCATTTTTGGGAACCACGGTAACCAAAGTAAGCATTCCGAAAGTGATTAATGGGGCTCAGAAACCATTGTTGCCTAAAGAACGATATATGCAAAGTTTGGCGACGATAGATCTAAAATTGTAAATTTGTATAGGGAACACACACACACACAGAAAATCAATTTTATATTGTGTATACATGTAGATATTGGGAATCAAAGCAAGCTTCGTTGAAATAATAACGGTACATTTTTATAAAGTCCAGTAGTGCAAAATGCGGAAATTTTTCGTATAGCGGTCATGCCGACGAGGAATTCGGAACGTCAAACACGCAATAAATCTCTTTTTCAACGTTAGGTATAAATAGAACAAAAGTAGAACATACCCTAGATGTGATCAGCTCTAATCTAAGGAATCTTTTGGGAAAACGTAATTGAAATTGAAACAAAAGTGACGAAAAATTTATCGTTATATCCGAGTTAGGCGATTTTCATTGACGTTATGAGCAAGACTCATTAACTCTTGTTCTCTATGGCAGGGATTCTTAACCTATGGGTCGCTCGGTTTCCGAGATGGTCGTTTAGATCAACTAACAGCCAGTGGCTCTTGAGTTATGGGTCCCGATTCAAACTTGATTCGCAGTGGGCTTCCGAGATGGGTCGTACAAATACATACTCTTACAGCCGGCGAGCTTTCTTTTCTTTCTTCAAACCGAGCGCAACTCCGGTCTATCACCCTGGGCAATTTATTACCGAGAGCGTTGTGCCACAACTGCGAGTGTGTGTACCTAACAGTCTGATCACGTATTAAGTGTTGTGTCTGATTTTTCAGTGCTGCCATCAACTCTTGAGCTATGAGTCATGAACTAAACTTTATTTGCAGGGACTTCCGAGATGGGGGTCGTACATATCCACTTACAGCCAGGCACTCTTGAGAAATGGGTCACTTCCAAAACTTGATTCGCAGGAGCTTCTGAGATGGGTCGTACAAATTCACTTACAACCAGGGATTACTGGAACCATGGGTCGCAACCTAGACTTGATTCGCAGGGGCTTCCTATATAGATAAGCCGTACAAACCCACTTGCAATCCTGTTACAAATGCACATATTGCATCACTGGTATTACCAATTTCGAAAAATAAATAGCCCTATATAGGTCGCGAAGCTAATCTCGCTGATTTTGGGTCACGGCTGAAAATGGTTAAGAACCCCTGCCCTATGGGAATCAGTCCGGACCGCTAATTATTGAAGTTATAGCCGAGTTGTTATTTCCTTTGATGTCGTTACAACCGAGTTTGATTGTGTATATACCTCTATTTTGAAGATATCTAATCAATTTCAGTTAATTTTTTCAACTAATTAAGCCAAAATTGGCTTAGTTTCTAGATAAATATTTACTTAAAAATGTTTAATGAAATCAACTTACCTCTTTCCTCTTGTGGATCAACAAGCCATCCATGCCATCAACAAGAGAATAATGACATCCTTTCTTTTCTAGTATTTAAAGAGTGGAAACACACGGCAAATGAAACATTCAATAATGGCTTCCCTGTTTTGTTTTCTTCATCCATCCGGCCACTGATAAAGTTTGGTGTCTGTGAGTCACGGATTGAGCCTCTGGATATTCTCTCTACGCATACACTTTTCTCACCAACAACTTTCTGTTGCTGTTTGAAATATGTTTCTCTCTTTTCTTTTCTCTCGGTCTTGTGTACCATTCGGCAAATGAAATAAATAAATCAACTTAAAAAAAAAAAAAAATAACAATAACAGTGATAACCAACTCTCAGATGAGATGAAACCTCGACGCCCTATCGGTGATTCGTTATCTCCCCGCAACGAATCAAAGATGTTATCATAGATTCGTGGAATTATGTTATATATAAATCGGAGAATATATGGACAACAAGCTCTCTCGATCAAATAACGAGCCATTGAATAAATTTACGGGTTATTATTTGAAAGACTGATTGAGACTCGATTTGTGGGGAAGGAAATATTGGATTTTCGGTGGTCTGTGTGTGAGAATTTCAAAGCAGGGATAGCGATAGGTAGATATAAAATTGGTAGTTCGGGGAGACTAATGAGATGAGCAGGGCCCGGGTGCACGACCACCTAGGTAACCTGTGTAATTTAGGTGGTCGTGCCGGGTGTTGATGCCATATGCATTTTTTTCATTTTTCAATACCTTTTCACTTTTAAGGCATTTCTTCAGGTTTTAAGACGTAAGGCAAAGTTTAGGATGTTTTTTTGCTTTTGAAAATTTTTTTCAAAATCACAAGTAGGCTAAAATTTTTTTTTAAACAAAAAAATATGCACTACTCTCATCACTTAATTTGTATCTGCCTTTACAGATGACGAACAGAGTTTATATAGAATCAATTCCAGGTAAATTTAGTATTAATTAAAAATTCCAAGAGTTATCCACGCTTAACCGAATAACATATGAAAGTGAATCCAAGAAATTCTGATACTAATGGGATGTTGAGAGAGAGAGAGAGGATAATACCATTTTAATTTTGGGGTGTGCCCAACCTTGAATTCGGAACTCGATTTTAGGCAAGCTTCGAATCAAAAAAGGTAAAACTTATACAGAATAAAAAGATTAGTGTACAGCCAACAAAATAACAAATATTTTTTTTTCCAGAAATTGTTTTTATATCCAAAAAAAATTTGAAATTTGAATTAACTTCTTTGAAAAATAAGGATTTTCAAAAAATAAACACAGACCAAAAGTATGGATCGGCTTGTGTGTTGCTGTTATCTAGTGTTGATAAAGAAGGTTCAAAAGTAATCCCTAAACTAATTTTCGTTTATTTTCAGTGTTCAAAAAGGGAATTTTCAGGTGTACTGGGCACACTGAGCCGGAAAGGATTATATATATATAAATATGAATTTTCATTAATTCTCAAATTATTTTCCCATTAAATATGAATTTGTCATCAATTCCGGGAAGTTTTTTTGTTCATTAAATAGGAATTTCCATAAATCATGATTGCTCCCTGAAAAACTTAAATTGCCCTCCCCCCTTCAAAATCATATTGGCCCCACGTTGGGAATCACGGATGTAAGTAAAACGTAATAAAGATGCACTGATGGAGACATTATGTTTTGTGGTGTAATTTTTTTTTCCTAGAAAGAAACAAGAAAAACATTTCCGGAAACTTAAAATGAGTACAATGGAAAGAAATTTCAAAAACGTATGAGGATGCTCTTAAAATGACAGTTTCTGGTAACTTTAATAAGTACCAGTTATGTATTTCAAGAAGTACTGCGATTTGTCTCGGGAGGCTATTTCGCCAGCAAAGAATTTCCAAGAGTTCAGTGCAAATATGAGTATGCATTTGTTTAGTATTCAGGATCCTGTCATCACACCCCCCTCATGGCAGGGAAGGCAATCCGTGTCCATGGACCGAACAATATACTTTTGGGCCTCCCATAAGTCTGACGTAACCAACGTTGATAGCTGTGTAAAGTCATTGGAGCTTTTCACCAACAAGTTCCCAAGCTAGGGCGAATTTCACCACCCCTAGGCTAGGCAAGCTGCTGATCAATGGGTTTCCGCGCCTCAGGTAAGGCATTCAGCAGCATAGACTCCATAGATTTCACACCACTAGGGAAGAATCACATAAACCAACAAACGAGCTCATTCCACGCTTCATATGCTGTTCTTTTCCAATAATATTCAGTGATTTTCGAAATCAAATATATCAGCGAATTTTTATTCTTTTAACCCAGCGGTTCCCAACCGGGGGTACACGAGAGACCGTTAAAGGGTACGCGAAAAGAAAATGGTAATGGCGGCCACCCATCTAAAAAAAGAACAAAATAATGAAAAAAGATTAAAAAGAATTTTTAAAAGTAAGTAAAGGTTTTTACTAATATTGTCAGTTGTGATATATTGACTTTTTCCCTATCAATAAAATCTTCTATAACAGAGGGGTTGCGCCCGCTGGAAGGATCGGCCTTCCCTCCTCCTGCCTGCGCCCAACCTATGATCGGGATTCGTGAACTCCTTCCTCTAGGCTCACTTTTTCTTCCACGTTTTAGATTTGATTGTTGACACATGCCGGACTGCGCATAAAAACGAAGAATTAATTAATTCGTGTTGTGTTTAACTTTTGTTATGGAAGTTTGTATTGAGGCGTGTGCGTGTTTTATTCCCACAATTTTCTACGCAAACTTTTCTACCAAGCACCTACTACTCACGTGATTTGCGCTATGGATCAGTGGCTAAAAACTAGATCTGTGTGGAAGCGGACTGAAACACCAAAATCAAATACCGTGCACCTGTAAATGTGAAACATATTTTGAATCCTCCAAAAGTGCTTCTGCCAAAGCTACCGAAACCTCCTACTACATCAGCTATCGTATTGCGAGACGAGGAAAAAATCACACTATTTGTGAAAATATGTTGTCAGATGCATGTTTGCAGAGGAAAGTGCTCTTATAATGAGTTTAATAACTCTGTCAAATAATACGGTGCCTCGAGGAATACAGGACATGTCAGCCGATGTTGAGAGCACAGTCATTAGTCACGTCAAACGTTGTGAATTTGTTTTTCTATCCAAGTCAACGAAAAAGTACCGGCATTGCTCAATATTCTGTGCTACTTGTAATTACTAAGTACTTGAAAGGGAATTCGAAGTAAATCTTTTATTTGTCACTCCTTGAAGGGGGTCGTACGACTGCTGAAGACTTATTTGAAGCAATTAATCATTATTTCGTTGAAAGAAGAATTCAATGGTCACAATGCATTGGACTCACAACAGATGGAAAAAAATCCACGGAAGGTTGCTACTCAGGCCTTCGTGCACGCGTGGCAGAAGTCGCTCCCAAAATGAAATGGACTCACTGCTATATTCACAGACAGATTCCTGCATCGAAACCGTTGCCTCCAAATTTGCGAAACGTTCTTGATGAAGCGGTCAAAGTTGTCAACTTTTTCAAGGTGAATCCTACCAACTACAAATTATTTCTATTGTTGTGTGAAGACATGGACAGCCTTCACAACGCTTTGCTTTTGCACACCGAAGTTAGGTGGTTGTCCCTGGGTCAAGTCCTGACGTTGCTGTTCGAACTTTGGCACGAGATAGCCCTTTTTTTCGGAAGTGTTTGAAAAATTTCACTATTTCTTGTCACAAGCTGAGCTAAATTTAATAATGGGCCACTTGGAAGGATTAAAATCCTCGTTTGAAA
Source organism: Pholcus phalangioides (assembly GCF_987345545.1). Taxonomy (NCBI): domain Eukaryota; kingdom Metazoa; phylum Arthropoda; class Arachnida; order Araneae; family Pholcidae; genus Pholcus; species Pholcus phalangioides. The sequence continues at coordinate 94,768,995 of NW_028301608.1, read as the reverse complement.
AATATTTTTCAGAGCCAGAAATGGGTGATAGGTGGATATCTAATCCTTTCAAAGAAGAGTATTTTGAACCGGCTTCATTGTTGATTCGAGAAAAGGAGAAATTGCTAGAGCTCGCATCAGATACCCCTCTGCAGATCCTCTTCAATGGCGGAATGGTGAACCTAGTCAGTTTTTGGGCTTGCCACGGTGACGAATACGTTGAACTTTCTAGAAAAGTCATGATGTTTTTGTTGCCGTTTGTTAGCACGGAGCTTGTTGAACGGACGTTTTCTTCGTATATTTACATAAAAAGTAAATATAGAAGCAAATTGAACGAAGCTCCGGATTTAAGTTTGTATTTATCCTCTTTTGAACTTAATTTTTCAAAACTTTCTAATTCAATACAGTATCAAACAACACGTTAATTTTTTTGCTTACTTTTGAAATAAAAAGCTAAATAATGCAAAAAATAGACCATTTAATTTAATTCAACTTGAACCTTTTTTTGAAGTTTTTCGAAAACTGTAATGGGTGAAACAGATTGGAAGGGGGGTGGGGGGAGTCTGGAGGATTCGGGGTTGGGGGTACGAGGAAAGGAACCTGACCAGCTGGGGGTACGTGGACTGAAAAAGGTTGGGAACCGCTGTTTTAATCTATAGAGAGACAGAATAGAACGGACCGAGCACTACCAGGCTCTGTAGCTTAAGCGATATAAGCTCATTTCCCAGTAGCACACCGATATAGAACGACGTAGAGATTTCCACACCGTTCATCGTCGTTATCGATATAGTTCGACGTAGAAATGGCGTACATTTGTCGACGTAGCGCATCACAGAGAAAACTGGATTATTTCAAAAGAGACTAATTATCGTACAAGATATTCTTCTTCGAAACGAAATGCTGTAAAAATGAGAGTAAAACTATTTTAGAGAAAAAAAGAAGATATTTCGGCGTTTATTGAGGGAATGAATTTTTACTATATCGTTCGATATTGGACACGTAAACATTTCCGACGTTCGATATTCATTCGACGTCCCGATGTCGACCAGTATCGGTACGATATTCTAATGATATCGTTGTGCTACTGGGAATACCTCAGAGGGAGTGTTCGTGCCGGAGAAAATTCTGTGTTACAAGGAGAAAAAAATAATAAATAGAGTCCCTCTCCAACTTATGGAAAGACAGGACAATAACTTACTTTTTAATTTTGGTTTTTTGACCGGGCGACCAAATGAAATGTTTTTTTTTAATAACTATGCAAACTCATGCAATATAAATGACGTATCTGAGGTCTACGTGTTATTTGAATGCGTTTCCCCAATCGGAAATATGCTTCTAAAATCAATGGTTACTACTAAACTACACATGCACCTCGTCCACATTCCTTTCCGGAACTTCTAACGAATTGGTACATGTTGGAATGTTCGTGTACATGTAGTGGACCTGACATGAAGTTTGCTTCTATGTAATGCTTGCTATGTGTAGTGCCGCCATCTGCCATCCGTTTAAGATCAACGGTTGCAACCCACACACACGCGCGCGCGTGGCATGTACAAATTCGTTAGAAATTCCTCAGAGGAATTTTTACGAGATGCGTGTACGGTCAATTAGTAGTAATTTCGTATCGCATAATAATCACACTGAAATCAATATCGAAAAATTACATGATATAGGCTTCTCTGAAACTAATTATTCGATAGGCTGAACAGGAAACATTGTCGAATTTTCATTTAAATTGATCATGGAAGTGACAGCGTCCATTGAAAAGGCTGAAGGCTTTGAATTACGTATTAACGTGAAAACGTGATCTCGATCTGTAAGCAGAAAATTATTCTAAATGAACAGACATTCTAACACCATCTCATTCACTCAGTGGTCTCAGAGCTCTTTATCGGAAACTTGAGAAGAAAACTCTCTCAATCAGTCATCCGCCATCAAGAATCGAGCGCTAAGCAGTGGTACATAATATCATGGATCCGAAGATCATCAAAAAGCCCTCGACGTCCGGAGAAGCCCAGCAGCAGCAGCAGCAACAACCGCAAGGCAACGTCGCCGTCACTCCTGGCCCGAAGAAGATCGTGAAACCAGTCGCTAAACCTGTTGCTGCGAAAGTCCCGAAGGCCCAGGCCAAGGCGAAGGCTTCTGCCGCCAAGAAAAAGAAGAAGGCTTCCGCTAAGAAGTCGTCCAAGAAGAAGCCCAAGGCCAAGAAGAAAGCCAGCAGCAAGAAGAAGAAGACGGCCGCCAAGAAGAAGAAGCCCGCCGTACCGGCTATGTGATTGGATCTCCTACCTACATCTATTTCGATCGGACAGACATCGACCAAAATTGATTCCCGTTGAGACTAATCTAGTAGTAATAACGTACGTCCGTTCCGCCATTCTTGTATTACCAAATATACCGAATAGCCCCGAAGTTGATTTGCAGATCCTTTGTCGAGTGAAATAAAAGTAGATTTTGATTTCTTGATTTTAGTGTTTATCGTTGATGATCATACCTCTGATCTATAAACACAGGGTGTCTCCTATAATTGGTAATGTGGCCTTTATCTCATCAACCGTCCGTCGTAGAGGTACGATTCCAATTCACAAAACGCTCAAAAGACATTCAAGTATTAAGTGAGAGTGAGAATACAGCGTATCTCAGAAAATCTAAATTTTTATACGATCCCCTTGCCCTCTAATTAGAAAGTCGTTACCCTGTATATCTTGAGGCCAATAGAAAAAATTCCATGTTTCTAAGTGCAATATTCGGTAAGATATTTTTTCAGTTCAAAAATCAGAGAAAAGTTATGAAAAAACAGCAAAAACCAACGAACACAACGCTGCTTTCCCTCATATTTACGCTGTCCTTTCCCAACTTTTCTCCGTCATTTCAATTCAAATATCTCAGCGAACATTGCAATTGGAAACTTGGAATTTTTTATGTTGGCCTCAGGGGAGACAGGGCAACAATTTTCTAATTGCAAGTAAGAGGGCGGGGGGAGCGTATAAAAATTTAGATTTTTTTTATTTAATTTTACACACTGTATTTTCACTCTGAAAACTGGTGCGAGGTAATTTTTGAACGCCTTTTGAGCACTTTTTTGAATTGAAACTATCCCTCTACGACGGACGGTGGCCGCATTACCACTTACAGGACACCCTGTATGTAGCATGTCCTAGGTGACTGATTGATTCATCATAGCCGAGCCACTGTAGCTATAAATATGAAATTTTATCAATAGTTTCATTTCATGATGTAAAGACTCACTAAGAATGGGTTTTTCAAACTTCGACAACTAAAGCCCCGTTCACATGTGTAAGATTGGGGGTCGCTTTGGTGATAATTACCGGCATGAAAACTTTTTTCCCCTCGTAGGGGGAAAAAAAGGTGGGAGAGAAGCTCATCACACAAAAAAAAACCCATCTTTCTTGGGGTGGATTGGTGATCGACACCGCCCTTCTCTCCCATAATCCTTTGCGCCGCGAAAACTACTGTAAGGTCCTTCGTCAGCCATCTTGAATCAACCACTTGCGTTCAACTCACGTAATCAATGACGACTTCCGGAAAGAAGAAGGGGATTACCGGCATTGTTTACGAATTTATGAGACATCCTGTATATTTCGCAGTGCGATTTTTCTTCAAGAAAGAAATAAGAAAATGACTTCGGAAACCATGAAAATGGGGTCTGGTCAATTTTCGACAGTGAATATGTAAATCATGTGGCAAGTACTTCTGGACGGTAGGGTTGGCGAAATGGGGGCAGTAAAATCACTTTGCACGGAGACTTCTGATACCGTTAACACGTTCTTGAGGGATAGGAGTGTTACCTCTTGCATTCAGAAATATAGGGTGATTCAGAAAAGATGATAAAAACTTTAAGAGGTGATAGTACACACCAATACAAACAATTGTCATCAAAGAATGCATTGTCTAACATGAAACGCAAACGCGTTTCGAAACGGCCACTCGGCAAACGTTAAAACGTCATTCCTGTTGAAATTTAACTGCGCGTTTGCGTTTCATGTTAGACAATGCATTCTTCAATGGAAGTTGTTTGTATCGGTGTGTACTATAACCCGAAGATGACTTTAAAAATTTTTTATAAAAATCTTCTTCATCTGTCCACTACGATCTTTTTAAAATTACTAACTCTATTCTTCTTTTTCTTCACCTTCTACTGTAACTAATTTTGAATTAATAAATTGTATTTTTGTGTATTTTTTCATTTTTTCAGCCAATCCCTGACTAGCTACTCAACCGACCAATGAGGTGAGACTATGGCGAAAACCAGCTGACGTCACAGAAGCAGTTCACTTTTCCTGCCGAAAATATTAATAAGTAATATTACTAACAAGTTCAGAAGGACATGTTGAGTTTCTCCTGGTTAATTAATTAACGTGACTAAATTCCCGGACTCTGACTAAATTACATGCACATCACAAAATACACATACATTAGCTCCCTTGCCCTTACCTTCATATTGGCCCCTCGCGGGCCTGTTTAGAAGGCAGCTAATGCTCGCAAACGAGCAGGTACTGCCAAAAATCGTACCCAACTTCCACCTCTTAAAGTTTTTCCCATCTTTTACAAATACAATACAATACAAATACAACGCCACAACAGGCACAGGCAAATTGCCCAACGAGGTGGCTGACTTAAGAACATCATGGATCCCCGAGCCATTTTTTGGAGGCCCTACCTACTACTGCTACACCACACATGCACCCCGCGGAACCCCCAACGAATCGGTACATGCGGGAATGTGCGTGTACGTGTAGTGCAACCTGACGTAAAGTTTGTTTCTGTGTAATGCTTGTTATGTGTAGTGCTGTCATCTGCCCCCAGTTTTTCAAACTATGAAGTGAAGTGTTATGGTTGAATGATTTACCGTTGTAGGACCGTTGCTCTCTGTGGCGAGACTTTTTAACGGGGAGATCGGCTCGCATTTGCGCCTTGAAGTTGGGAACCACAGAAAACCAACTTCAGCCGACCACCACTGTGGGGTTCGAACCCGGATCCTCGCATCGCGAGTCCGTCACTACAACCACTCGACCACCACAGCGGCGTTTTCTGAATCACCTGTATAGAGAAAAGAGTAGTGTGTAAATACATATATCATATTGTCTTTTTTTTTTTGCTACGGTATTGGCCCCATTTGTTGTAAAAATTGAGAAAAGTGGCGTTACTTAAAGGGCGCGCAGGCGTTCCCTCATTTGTCGAGTCTGCTAACTCACGCTCTGAAAATAACATAAAAGAAATCAGGACACCTGGTATCCCTAATTGAATTAACTTGTGAATCAGAAGATCGTGCTGCCATCTATTGCCATGAAGTGAATCTTCAAACATTGATTCTTTTGTCTTAAATTCTTAGTGTTTAGATAAATAGAAAAATTGAAAAAAAAAAGTTTAAAATGAAAAAAATATGAAATTAATTTATATGATATTATTTTACGGCATGATATATATTTAATGATGTTTAGTCTAGTTAATTAACGTCAAATTCGTTCGGAAGATTATCTTTTCTTGAGACTCCTCATCATGGACCCCACATCCTAAAGCAGGGACCCCCGACCAGACTTTCACGGGGCCCCTTTATGATGAATTTATAGCGTGAAAAAACAAAAAAACGATGACAATCGTCCCGGGCCCCAGGGCTGGAGCCTTGTCAGCCCACCCCTTGGGGGGGAAGCCATGCTCTTCATTAATATTATAATTATTATACTATAATAGAATTTTCTCAAAATTAAAACCAGGGTTGCTAGGTTTCAGAAATCACAATACGGAACGAAACAGTTTCTCGGAAAGCTGTTAATTAAAACATAGATAACAGAACCAGCAATGCGTCTTAGAAGTGTTACGCTCCCCAGAGTCGCATTAATGGCGGGTGGAAGGGGGGGGGGGGCTCAGCGGAGAGCTCAAGGCATTAGGCAAAGTTGAGGGATGATTGTGCAAGAAAATTAGAGTGGAATGGGAGAAGGGTGACAAAATTTGTAAATCCCATAGGCTACGAAACCATAAATCCGCCTCTGCTTTGAGAGGGACTAGATCAGTGAGTGACCAAACGAGGAAGCAAATGGTTTGAAAAAAAGAAAGTTTCTAAAGAAATATGTTTGTTATGTGGTAATAGCATTTTTTGTTTCATTTTTGGGGGAATATTTATTTTTTTAGGCATTTTTTTCTCTCGAATTTTTAGGGAATTTTTTCGAGTATTTGGGCCATTTGTGTGAGCATTTTTCTGGGGTTTAGTAGATCAACAACATTCTGGTCTTGGTTATGTTGATAAAAAGTCATCTAACATACAGTCGAATCCCGTTATAACGAACGCCAAGAGACCAGATGAAACTTCGTTAAAACGAAATTTCGTTATGAAGAAATTCCAGATTACATAGCGTTGTTTCTATGTGAACTTATGGGGGATTATAGAAAAGTGTACGTTAAAACGAGATTTTCGCTATAACGGTATTCGCGACTGTATTAGTCTCGTTCAGCATTATTTCGTAAAATAGATTTAAATTCACTGCAATTTCAATTGGCCTTTATTTCCCGCTCTTGGCATTATTTTAGTAATTTCAGAAATAGATTGGCAGTTTCTCCCGGCAGAAAAACTACAACGATTGGCGATGTATATAGGTGTAAATTGGTATGCGGCCCATAGGCCCTAGCCCTTTCTACCTTTGTCATAATTTCCATAATACATATAGAAATATGGGGTTTGAGGGACGAGCTAATATTTTTAAGCCCTTCCAATATTTTCAATAACTTCTCACCTGTAGTGCCTATAGTGTGAATATGCATAATCTCTTATTAAGGATCCCTAGGATGATGATCATGTGGTTCGCATTTCTCCCGGAATATCACCATATTTTCCCGATAATTTTGGCCGTGCCGACATTTTTTTTTTGTAAACGAAACCTTGAACCTTCATTTGTATATCGGGGTGACTAGAGAAGCCTACGAAAAATTACTTGAATTTTTATTCTTTACTATAGGATCAAAATTGTTTCTCCTAACTTATACAGATATGAATATTCATCTGAACACCCCCCCCCCCCCCCATAGAATAAAGTTTTATTCACTGTGATATTCAACATCGCTTCATTTTCCACCATTTTCGATTTTCCTGCAATTTCAGCAAACAATTTAGCAACTTTGACCTCTCTGGGAGTTAATGTTTCACCTCACGCGAGCTCTAAGGAAAGAGGATTCGTTGGCTTTGTAGTGTAGTGCTCCTAGGGCCATTCAACCGGCAAGTGAGAGGATGTGGGTTCGATTCCCCGCCAGAATTTTCTTTCCTGGATTTATTCTCGCGTCAGAAAACTCTGTTGAAATGTTCGCTGACTGTATAATGTTGTATATCAAATAAAATGTAGTATATATCGATCGTTTGCATAATGTTGTGCCTATATATTGAAGTATTATTTGTTGTATGGTGATGTGTAATGTTGCTTATGTTACGTTCTATACTATTTTTTCTCATACGCTGTATGTGTGATACTGTAAATGTGATAAATTGGTTATTATACATAATAACCGATTATTATGTGTATTTACCAATCGTCTTAGTAAGTTTGCTAAATTTATCACTTTTACCGGTGAATATGCATAATACCCAAGTGTCGTTAGTAAATATGATGAATATGAAAAGAATTCCAGAAGAGTGTAATTCCAAAAGCATGTGTAATAAATCCAGTCGTGTGGAACCTGATATAATGATAATAAATTTTGCGATCATACCCCGATATAATGATACAACGCATGTGTGAATTATCATGTATATTATATCATATAGTACGATTTATCATGTTTATCAACGACGCTTGGGTATTATGCATAATAACTGGTGAAGTACTAAAAAAAGTACTTGTTAACTTCATCATTGATGCTTGGGTACGCATAATCGCCGGTAAAAGTGATAAATTTGCGGAAATTTATCAAACTTACCAAAATGCTTAGTAAGTATGCATAATAACCGAGTGCTATGTACAATAACCACATTTATCATATTTACAGTAACATATCGACCATTTGTATAATGTTGTATACATTTAAGTATGGTGATGTGTAATGTTGCTTGTATTATATCTTATATACTATTTTTTTCTCGGGTATATACAGTCGAATTCCGTTTTAACGAATACCTTTACAGCAAAATTCTCGTTTTTAACGAACACTTTTCTAATCCTTCAGATACGTTTACATACGAACAATGCAAAAATATGGAATTCCATTATAACGAAATTTCATTTTAACGAAGTGATTTCTCCGGTCTCTTGGAGTTCGCTATAAAGGGATTCATTCGACTGTATAATATAAAAACATTCAGAGAGAAATAATAATAAAATTCCCACCCAACCCTTACGGCAGATGTATCTTCAGTGACACGTCGCACAGTGGTTCAAATCACGAAATTAGCTGGGAGGCCATTCAAATTTTACGTAAGCATAATTTCAGCTATTTTTGATCCCCCCCCCCCCCCTTTGTCAGCAAAATTTCGTCAGCAACTTAGAATATTTCATATCTTCAAAAAGGGGTGGTTGATGACGTAAGCAACCTTCAAACCCCCCCCCCCCCCTCCTCGATGCTGACGTAATACTTGAATGAACCCTGGGGGGGGAATCAAAAATTAAGTTTTCGGGGGAAAATTTTAAATTTAATCGGGGGAAGAGAAAATAACATAGCAGTGTATAGAGAAATATATCTTCTTGTGTGTGTGTGTGAGATGTTATTATTTAGTTCGTGGTGTTTGTTAACATCGGGAGGAAGCATCGCAATGTCAAAGTAGGGTGATAACTCACTCAAATGGGATTTTCGTTGAAATTCAACTAAACTTTCTTAACTTATTACTCGGTTGTTGTTTTTGAGTGAAACCACAAAATTCTTCTTGCCCTTCGTATTTAGGTTTCTTTTCTTTTTGAACCTTTGTTTTTCCAGCTCTGCGTAGAATAAATCGCTTTAGAAAATGGTACTTGCAGTTTCGCTTCGTTTTGTGTGATTTTGTGAACAACAAAAGATTACTTACGAAAAAGGACATCTTTGTCCCACCGTGAAACTTCTTTTCGGATGTTTTACATGCTGTGGGTGAACGCATTGTATGATCTATTGCTGCCCCCTTAAAACCCTTTTCCTTGTAATACATTTTTAAAATTACCTTAGGGGTCATTCAAGTACAACGTCAGCATCGATGGGGGAGAGGGGGTTTCCGATTTGCTGAATTTTGATCACGAAAGGGGAGAGGGGTTTGGATGATGCTTACTCATTAACCACCATTTATGAAGATATGAAATATTTTTAATGGCATCTTATTCGGTGCACCAAAAACGGAAAAAACTTTTCTAAAGTTATTGGGCACCTAAACTAACATTCTCCCTATTGAGTAGTCCCCTACGGGGCCACTTTAGTGACCTATAAATGTTTCACGGATCCTTCAAGTGCTCTGGAAATGTGTCCGGGCCGCTTAAGTGCTCTGGAAATGTATCCGGGCCGATTAAGTGCTCTGGAACTGCGCCACGCTTCACTTAAGTGTTCCGTAATTATGCCGCGGATCATTTAAAAAATCTGTGAATGTTCCGTGGGAAACTCGAGTGATGTAGAGCAGCACTACGGGCTGCTGAGGTGCTCTAAAACTGTGTCACATGTTACTCAAGGGATCTCTAAGTGTGCCACGGATCGTTTAAGTGTTCTGGAACTATGTCGTGGGTTACTTAACTGATCTTTGAATGTGAAAGTGATATTTGAGGCCTACTTCATTGATCTAAAAATGTGCCACGGGCCACTTAAACGCTCTGGAATTGTGCCACGGGTAATTTAAGCGATTTGTAAATGTGCCGCTTAGTTCATTTTTACATAATTATGTTTGGGGGGGGGGGCAAGCCACATCAGATAACCTTCAGGGCCACATTTGGTCTGCGTGTCAAGGGTTTACCATATATGGCTTAAAGAGTGGATTGCAATGCATTTCTTAAACAGAAATTTTAAGTTCTTACCCTTCAAATAGCACTGAAATTAACAGAAATCGATTATAATAACATATAAAGGTATTTTCTTTCGGAATTTTAATTTAAAAAATATATTTTTTTTTTAGTCTGGGGGGCGCACGAGCCCCCTATGCCCCCTCCCGCGTACGTTTCTGATCCCACCACTATGCGTTAGGAGGTAGGGGGCATTGATGACGAAATTTTGCTAACAAGGGGGGGGGGGTCAAAAATGGCTAAAAAATTGCTGACGTAATACTTGAACGGCCCCTTACGTATGGTTCGCACAGTGGGTGGATTGGGGCTTGATTTTTAGAAAGTCAACAGGTCTGTTGATCAAATATATTGATGAAAAGTTCACACACACAAAGTTTAAACATTCCCTTGAACTTAAGAGCATTAAATTTCGTCTGAATATAAAACATTTCATCAGTCACCTGTTAGAAAATTTAAAATCATGCAGCAAGACTCCATCGTGTTCCCCTCGAAAGGAATTCATCGTGATTACAAGGAAAAACAATAAACCATGAAACATATTCCAAAAAAGATTACGAGAGAACTCGGAGAATTGTCCAACACCACATTGGCTTTGAAGAGCCTAAACCCTAAAGTAGAAAGTCTTTTAGAAAATGCCCAGCACGAGCAAGCTCTCTTTGCTATGCAGTACAAGCTAATGCCATATCATCCGGTCAACGCATGCTGATGAAGTTTCACCATATAGCTTAGAATAAATTTTAAAAGCAAAGATTCTCTCTCTCGGAGCTGGCGGTTTTTTTTTTAAATAAATTTTTGATTTGTAGAAAAAATTACAAAAGCTTAAATTAATTTTACCAATCAAATAATATGTTTTTCAAGTGTTTGCAACACTCTGAGTATATATTTGTTAATTTTGAATAATCGGTGGTTTCTCCTATTTTCAGTTTGTAATCGCATTCTAACGCAAAATATCTGATCGGTAATCTATATCGAAAATATGAATATTGCGATTTTACAGTTCTTTTTTTCTGAAAAGAAATATTTTTAATTTTAAATAATTTGAAGTCGTTGTTTATTTCAATTTTTTTTTTGTCCTGAATATGAGGAATATATATTATTATTATTTTGATTATAATCAACCAAAAAAAAACAACAAATATCAGTGATAACTGAAAAAAAATTAACTAGGAAAAAGTAAGAAAAAAATTTTGACTTTAAGATACAGAGAATTTCAAGAAAATAGAAAATGTAGTAATCTTTTTGAAATGAAATAATTACCGAATACTCTATAATTATTCATTCATACTTCTCAGCATATGTTTATCTATATTTTTAGATACTGTGGATGAAAAAAACATTTTCAAAAAATATGCTCTAGTTTTTGAGAAAATATCTTTTTCCATCTAAATTCGCTATATGGACCACTGTGCGTCGAGGTTGGGTTCGGTTTTTGAAGTCTCTCATTTGCAATGAACCCGCGGCAGTCTCTGCAAACAATACAACATATCCCGCCACTTCACTTCTGAGCATAAAAATTCCAATTATGAATCAAATGTCTGAACACGTCCGGCCCGCTAAAATTATTTCATTTTTTTTGGTCCGCTACTGAAAAAATTTGCCCATCACTAATTAGAGCAAAAGTAATCCATGTTCCCTCCCCCCGTAACCAACATCAGATTAATAATTTGGAACTGTTTGGAAAATAAAATAAAACAAATCGTGATTCAGACCTCCACGTCAAACGAAATTTGATTCTCGTTACATGTACAACGACATTTTAGTTTGTACAGTATCGTGGACGGTAAATGAGCTTATGAAAGCAAGACATGGTATTATTCCCAGCTCTTTACACAGCTGACGTAAAAAACGTGGGGGGGGGGGGGAGAACTGGATATCTTAAGAAACGACAAACGTACAGTGATTGACGTAAGAATTCTCGAAGAGAAATACCAGCAATGCCGACAAACACCGCATGTTGATCAGTGTGTTATTTGTTGTCTCATAGGAAAGACCTCAGTAAGGAAAGCAAGGAAAAAGCCAATTAATAGCCATAAGTAGCAAAATAACCGTAAGAACATGGAGATATAAGCCTTTTTCCCCTAGGGAATACTGAATGGAGTTGCAATGGGCGGATTATTTTTCAACTGTTTGTTTGTGTTTCCATGAAAAAAAATAGGGAGAAATGGAGAAGATTCCTCGTGAGGTAGAAAAGGGTCTCGTATTTGATCAATGTCCTCATTACAGGGCATTTAGTGCCATCTGGGAATACGTCTTATTAGGCAACAACGTCTCTAATATAAATATCAGGGCAACATGCTACGTGTTCAATGGATCAGGCCGACCGTTTTCATAATGCTGGGACCAGAAATGGCGTAGAAAATGCATCCTCGGTTGGAAGAATTTACTATTTATTGAGATTCCATGGCGTAGAAAATACATCCTCGGTTGGAAGAATTTACTATTTATTGAGATTCCATAATTCTTTCCTAATTATTGTCGACAGGTTTCCCCCTAGCCTTGGACTTTCTGGGACTCTGCAAGTGTCCGCGTACCACATTTTGAGTACTATTGCTTAAACAATTATATTTAAAAAAAATTATAACTATTTGGATTATTTATCGAACGATATTTCAGAGCAATTTATTGGGTGCCCATCTCTGACAGTCAAAGCGTATAAGAGCAAGCAAAGAGCATGGCCTAATAAGCAATTTATGGCGAACATGATACTGGTCTCACTAATATTTTTAATATTATACGTTTAAAGTGTTTTTTGCCACTAAAATGTGAAGACCTGGCATGATATTTTTAGCTGTTCTCACTTATCGTTTGTATTTATGGCTCGAAGTAGTTCTTTTTTACTGCTAATGAGGCTGAAAAATATGTTTTTATATTCTTCCATATACTATCTTCTGTTTATATTCTTTCTTCCATAATGTGGCCCACAAAATCCAAAAGGTTTGGCACTCCTGTCCGCTTATGCGAAGTTTAACTGTTTGGAAAAAGGACTAAGGTGTTTGATATTGTTCAAAGGTTAATGATAAAATACGCGAATTATTTGTATCTCTCATTGAAACTTGGATATTATTCAAAAACAATTTTTTTGTAGCATTATTGAAACCTCATTTTTCGATACATTTCTAAAACCCTATTCTCGTTCATAGTATTGTTAAAATATCCATTGTTGGGGAGGTTTTTCGAAACATTCTCGAAGACTCATTATTTGTTGGAGCATTCATGAAACTCAATCCTGTTCGAAACGTTTTAAACACCCATTTTTTCCGAGCATTCTTGAAACCCATGGTTATTTGAAGCATTCTCAAAATCTCCTTTTTTTGTCGTATTCTCAAAAACTTATTGTTGTTTGTAGCATTCCTATAAAAACCCATTCTTGTATTGAGCATTCTTGAAACCCATTCAAGTACAAAATATTCTTAAAATCCACGTGTTCGAAGCATTCTTAAAAATCCATTGTTGTTTGGAACGTTCTCGAAACACGCGTTCCCGTTCGGAACTTTTAAAAACCTTTTTTTTTAGAATTCTTAAAACCCATTTTTCTTTGAAATATTCATAAAAAAATTATAATTTTTTTATAAACCTTAAAATTCTTTTTTCATGAAGAATTCTTAAAATCTTTTTTTTTTCGGAGTATTCTTTGAAACCTATTGTTGTTCATAGTAAGCATTCTTAAAAAACTCCTTGTATGGAGCATTCTTGGAATCCATTCTAGTTCGAAACATTCTAAAAAATTCCTTAATGTTCGGAGTATCCTTAAAAACCTCCCATTCTTACAAATTCATTCTTGTTCAAAGCATTCTTAAAAATCCATTGTTGTTTAGAACATTTTTGAAACCCATTCCTGTTTAGAACATTTTTGAAACCCATTCCTGTTTAGAACATTTTTGACACCCATTTCTGTTTAGAACATTTTTGACACCCATTTCTGTTTGGAACATTTTAAAAACCTATTTTTTCCAAGCATTCCTACAGCCCATTGTCTTAAGAGCATTCCTGAAACCCTTTTTTTCTCGAAGCATTCTTAAAATTCTTGTCTTGAAGCATTCTTGGTACCCATTGTTGTTTGAAGCATTCTAAAACCTGGTGTTTTTTTCAGGGCATTCTCAAAGAATTATTCAAAAAATGATTGTTATTCGAACGCAGATGCAATTTTCAAGTAATTTCACAAAAATGTCCCCATACCCTTGATCGGGAATCCTAGTCCTGGATATTCGGCGGGTCTCAAGACCATGCCTTCAGCCTTTTTTCCTCACAATTATTTAATTCAATTTTATGGTTTACAAAATTAAAAACACACAAGGTTGATCCCAGGAGTCTCTGCGCTAGATTTCACCTTCTCTTTCAATCTCCTCCTCGGTCAGGTGTCCAACACGGATTTAAACAAATCACAAAATTCAAGAAAATAAGCCGAAAACGTAATGGAAAGGGGGAAAAAAACGTGACTCAGCCTCAAATTGTTAGAGATCTTGTGTGATACATACAGACAAATTTATTGTGTTTATAAAAAAGTAATAAAACTAGTGAAAGAGTTTTAGCCAGACCATTTTATTGAAGTCAATATACTCTCCTGGAACCTATATTAGCGGTCTCTCTCGCGTTCGCCACATGTTTACATCATATAACATCTGTGTAATATCTTTCCTTCTCCCCCCCCCCCCCCATGTATTTCTTTTTTCTACGAAATGCCTCGTGTACAGCTTCTCTTATAAATAAGCCATAGGCTGGCAAAGAGTGGAACCTGATATTTAACCAGCTGCTGCTACCGATGCTAGATGTAGACGTCAGTTTGTATGAATTTATTCGGCAGTTGTTGTCTTGCACAATTTTTCGAACGCACATGTATTTTTCCACATTTACTCCCATGACTGTAAAAGATTTCATGGTTTTTTTTATTATTATTATTAACTGGTATTTCTCCATTACACTCGATATAAACGGTTTCTGAACGCATCTCTCTCTTAGATAGGGTGACCAGACCGGGACTGTCCGGAATTTTCGCTATTAAACTCACTGTCCTGAAAAAGGGTTTCGGGATGCCTGTTTGTCCCGGTTTTTCCTCGCATATCAGAGATCCAATGAAATAGAATTACACAGTCAGCCCTGTAGTTCTGTTATCGGATAATAGATGAACGGATAAAATTCTCTGGAACCAAAATTTCTCCCATAGAAGAAAATGTTAAAGTTCCCCGCTTGATGAAATTTCAAAAACTTTTTCCTTGAACCTTCACTCGTATATCGGGATGCCGTAGATGAGACTTTAATAGCTCATGCCCTCCCCGTAGCGCTGCAGTAGGGCATTGAAGCCATGGTTCGTATAAGAGAATAAGGATGACGACAATTTAACAATAAGTCATCTCACACCATCTCTAAGGTGGCGAAAAATTTGGAAATGTGGTTGGAAGTACATCTTTACCGGGAGTTACTAACAACCTCCACAGGAACTATTGGATAACATATAATGATCGTAATTGATTGATGCTAACTTATTATATGTGATAAGTTAGCACAATTATCATCAATATATGTTAATTGATGCCAACTTATTATATATGATGAATATGAACAAATGATGATAAAAAAAATTAACTTTTTACACCGTCCCCGTATGCCCAAAAACCCAATCAGAAAGTTGTTGCCCTGATGCCAACAAATGAAATTCCACGATTATAAGTCAAGATGTTTGATAGCATAAAACAGAGAAAAGTTAGGAAAAACACAACATTACATCAGGGTAAACCGTTATGGACTTTATACCCGCGTTTACTGTTATTTTTTCCCAACTTCTCTCCGTTTTTCTAATTCGAATATCTCAGTGAATATTGCACTTAAAAACGTGGATTTTTTTTTTTTTTTGGCCTCAGGAGAGACGGGGCAACAACTTTCAAATTGGGTTTTTCAGGACAAAATGACCAAATAAAAAGTTAATTTTTTATTTTGATAACTATTGAAATACATCTTAACCCCCCCCCCCTAACAGCATGAATGAGAGATCTGAGTTCTTCACGTTATTTGAATACTTTTTCTAATTGGAAGTATGCGTCTAGGATCATTGGTTCGCCAGTAAAATGTCATATGTCCTGTTATCTACGCACCCTGTATATTATATACATGGGGACTATGTATTTAAAATTTTAGATACAACATTTGAAAATTATTTAAATATGTTGCCGATGAGATTTAAAAAGATCCTAAGTCTGTGAACTGTCTTTATATATATTGCCTTCAATTATTATTATTTAATTTTTGTTTTCTGTTGAGCCCGCGGAGGGCACCAACTTTCTGAATGGAAGTGCAAATCAGCACTAAAAATTAGAAGTTTCGGATGCAATAAAACAAAAACAAAAAGCGCAAACTGAGCTTGCCAAACATAATATGAAATTTCTCAATCTCAGGTGTCGAGCATTAAGAAAAATTTTAGCAAAATTGATTAAGATTGGTGAAAGAAAGGAAGCCTGATTAGAAAAAGGAAGCAAAAAATCTAATTTTTGACGGTGTCGACCAAAGTGCATTGCAACGGTTTCATGCAGGAAAGAGCCAAAAAAAACCTCATTAATCAACGTCACCATGATTAATCAAAATACAGAGAAAAAACACCGAATATTTAAAAAACTGAAAATTTTTCTGCTTCAAAAGGATGATTACGCAGTTGGCGGCAAAGGAATAATTTGATGTTCAAGACATTGAACTGAGAATCAGGTCTGTTGTGAGTCGTTTCGTGAAACTTCAGCCCCAGTTCTCATAGTGAGTATAATATGGAGGACATTTTTTTTTTTTTCAATTGTGATGAAAATGATTTTGCATTGCAGAGCTATGCCAAATGGGATTTTTGCTGGAAAAAAAGACAAAGATTCAAAGATTCCAAAGAAGAATGAAGATCGTTCAACGCGTTGCTTTTATGTGTTAACAAAACAGGTCGCGAAAAGCTTCAGCCTCTTTCAATTCGCAAAAGCATAATGTAATCTGAATTTTCCTTGTTACTGTCGCTTTCATAAGGTTTTCATAGTGGTGTTTGCATTGGTGGATGAAGGTCACTATTGGTTAAGTTGTTTTACCTCGGCAACGGATCACCGGGAGAAGCTTTACGAACGTTTCGGACACAAAAGAGATTGAAGAAAGCTGGTTCAAGTCCAATCTCTCCTGTCGGACTTTGGTGGAGCACCCTCTATCGATAAAAATTTGGACTCATTTTTTCCCCATGCCAAAAAAACACCCTCGTCGTGAGAATAACTTTTTCGCCAACCGCATTCAAATACACGAATTCCTTAGATTTTTATCATTTTTTACTTTATTGACGACTTTACGAGAGAAACACTCTGTATTTTGTTTCGATATTATACTGCAATACGGTATTTCTATGATGGTTTTCGTCAATAATTTTCATATATTATATGTATTTGTCATAATAAAATATTCATCTATAGTAGGTGATTTTAACTTTTTTTTTTGTGTTCCTTGGACAATTGTGCTAATAAAGGATTTATTGTCTTCTCGCAGAATATTGTTCAGTGTGTTTGAGTAATGTAAAAGAAACTGTTTTGTTAAATACACCCATTCTAAAACTTCCTGGATAACAAGAAAAAAATTTCAAAAAAAATTGGCTTACTGAACTAGACTTACACATGATTAACAGCAAAAGATTAAACTCGATAAAGGAGTCCGACAGCGGGATACTATCTCACCAAAGTTCTTTACCGCTGTTTTAAAAGAAGTATTCAGAAAACTGGATTGGGATGAGAAAGGAATTAAAATAAATGGAGAATTTCTTAACCATTTTGATTTCTGCCGACGACATTTTTACTATCAGCAAAAGAAATGATACAAGAACTGGCGAAGACAAGTATTCAGGTGAGTTCAAAAATGAATCTGCAAAAGACTGAAGTCATGTTCAGCTTCTTTGCTCTGAAGGTCTTTTGCTCAACAACACAGAAATAGAAGTATAAAGTTATGTATACCTGGGACAAGCAATTACCATTGACAACGGAATCGTTAATGAAATAAACAGAAAAATCGGAATCGGATGGAGATCACTTTTGGCAAAAACTGTCCAATTCTGAAGAGCCACATGCCATTATGCTTGAAAAGAAAAGTGTTTAACCAGTGTGTGCTGCCAGCACTGAAACATGGACACACACTCAAGACGATACAAAGGCTAAAAGAGCATGGAAAGATGCATGTTAGACATTACAAGGAGAAACAGAAAGCGAATCACTAAGATAAGAAGCCCCACACACACACACACACACACAAAGGTATATGATATCATCGAGAGAATTAAATGTTTAAAATGTTCAAATGGTTGGCCATATTGCAAGAAGACAGGACAACAGATAGACCACAAGTATTCTGGATTGGTAGTATTTTGATTTGTTTATTGATTAACTGATTAGATCATATCATCATCATTACATTTTTATAATTTGAAAGCTATTAATTTGTAGGGCAGGACTTGAAGGCTCTTTAGTTGGGTAGGACGTAAAAGGCCTCAATTATTTTAGGTGGGACTTGACAGGATGGTAACATTGATGGGCTTGAAAGCGCTCAAATGGTTGTAATGGGCTTGAAAACATTCAAAGTGTTGTAATGGACCTAAAAGCTCTTTATTTGTTGGGTAGGGCATTAAAACATTTCAAAATGGTTATAATGGACTTTGAAGCTCTTTATTTCTTGGGTAGGACTTCAAAATTCTTAAGTTAAGTAGGAGGTAAAATTCTCGAAAGCTCTCAAATAGTTATAATAAACTTGAAAAAAAGCTCTCAAATGGTTATAATAGACTTGAAAGTTCTCAAATGGTTATAATAGACTTGAAAGTTCTCAAATGGTTATAATAGACTTGAAAGTTCTCAAATGGTTATAATAGACTTGAAAGTTCTCAAATGGTTATAATAGACTTGAAAGTTCTCAAATGGTTATAATAGACTTGAAAGTTCTCAAATGGTTATAATAGACTTGAAAGTTCTCAAATGGTTATAATAGACTTGAAAGTTCTCAAATGGTTATAATAGACTTGAAAGTTCTCAAATGGTTATAATAGACTTGAAAGTTCTCAAATGGTTATAATAGACTTGAAAGTTCTCAAATGGTTATAATAGACTTGAAAGTTCTCAAATGGTTATAATAGACTTGAAAGTTCTCAAATGGTTATAATAGACTTGAAAGTTCTCAAATGGTTATAATAGACTTGAAAGTTCTCAAATGGTTATAATAGACTTGAAAGTTCTCAAATGGTTATAATAGACTTGAAAGTTCTCAAATGGTTATAATAGACTTGAAAGTTCTCAAATGGTTATAATAGACTTGAAAGTTCTCAAATGGTTATAATAGACTTGAAAGTTCTCAAATGGTTATAATAGACTTGAAAGTTCTCAAATGGTTATAATAGACTTGAAAGCTCTTTATTTTTTGGGGCAACTTTTGAAAACTCTTAGTTCGTTGGGTAGGACTTGAAAGCTCTTGAATTGAGTAGACTTGAAAGTTGTTCATTTGGTGAGTATAAATCCTACTCAACATATAAAGCTTTCAAATCCTATCGTAGGCTTTGAGAGCTCTTAATTTGATGAATTTGATGGGCAGTTTTTGAAAGCTGTTAATTTGTCAGGTAGGACTTTAAAGTTCTTAATTCGTTTGGTAGGACTTGAAAGGCTCTTGAAATAGGGAAAAACGTGAAAGCTTTTAATAGCTGGGCAGAAATTCAGAAATTCTACCCAGCACATATAAAGAGCTTTCAAATCCTATAGTAGGATTTGATTTTGAAAGCTCTTTAATGGATGGAATGGACAGCTTAGTGACTTGTACCCTTAAATAATTTTTTATTAAATGTTTTTACATTACACACTCCATGTACACGGTTCTGAGATCCATCTCTGTGATAAGAATCGCAACTTGAATATTTTCCTAGAAATAATCAAGAAGGTTCTCGATTAGATCTTTATTAGTCGTCATTGCATTTTTGTAAGAATATCGAGCCGATATAAAATTTCATTACCATATAGCCAAAAAAAAAAAAAATCTTTATCATTTACGGCTGAGGCATAAAATCAAAATACCACATGATGTAGGTCTACGTTATGCGAAGAACAAGTAGCGTTGAAGGTTCGTGATGAGGATGGCAATGTAATGCAAACGTCATTGTTTATTATTGTAACGTTACTTATTTCATTAATGATAATCACGTCTTCATTTACATCCCAGCGCCGTGTTTTTACTCAGTCAACCGATATGGAGGCCATTTCCAATACAGCAGTTGTTGTTTTTTGCTGTGGGCTCATGAAGATTCATCATCGTAATGATGCATTTTGCGATACATATATATACAGGGTGTCCCATAGATTCGTGAACAGTTTAAAAAATCATATAAAATTGAGGGAATTGGTCCCCATATTTGAATGCGGTTTACGAAAAAGTTATTCTCACTAAGGGGAAATTGCAAAAAAAAAATTCGGCCCAAATTTTGTCGATAGAAAGCGCTGCAAGGAAACAAATTGATGGAAATATGAGAATACTAGAGTAATATAAAATGCAGGGTGTACTCATTTCTGAATTTTCCTTGTTACTGTCGCTTTCATAAGGTTTTCATAGTGGTGTTGGCATTGGTGGATGAAGGTCACTATTGGTTAAGTTTTTTTACCTCGGCAACGGATCACCGGGAGAAGCTTTACGAACGTTTCGGACACAAAAGAGATTGAAGAAAGCTGGTTCAAGTCCGATCTCTCCTGTCGGACTTTGGTGGAGCACCCTCTATCGATAAAAATTTGGACTAATTGTTTCCCCATGCCAAAAAACACCATCGTCGTGAGAATAACTTTTTCGCCAACCGCATTCAAATACACGAATTCCTTCGATTTTTATCATTTTTTACACTATTTACGACTTTACGGGAAGAAACACTCTGTATTTTGTTTCTATATTATACTGCACTACGGAATTTCTATGATGGTTTTCGTCAATAATTTTCATATGTTATATGTATTTGTCATAATAAAATATCCTTCTATAGGTGATTTTAGCGGGGTTTTTTTGTGTTCCTTGGACAATTGTGCTAATAAAGGATTTATTGTCTTCTTACAGAATATTGTTCAGTGTGTTTGATAATGTAAAAAGGTTAATTGTGTTCACTTCTAAGTTCATGGACCCTCTCCCCCCCCCCCGAACTCTCTTCAAAGACACCCAAGGGGGGTCCCGTGAATCTATGTTTAAGAACCCCTGTCCTCTATAGGGAACATGCCAATGGTGCGCACTTTTAATATATGTTTATTATCTTGAGATGATCATTTTCAATAAATTATATTTTGTCACACATTGTATCAGTAGTATAAAACAGGTAATAAGACACTGTTTAAATCACGGAAAACTCTAGAGTGCCAGTAGAATTGTTAGAAACTAGAAACACCGATAACATCTTAGAAAACAAGAAAGAAGGTAATATCATCAAATTTTTTTTTTTTTTAAATTATGAATATTTGTTTTTCTATTCTATCTCTTGTATTTTATTGTATGCAAGCTTTATATAGAATTTAAATTTCAATACTGTAAAACTCGGTTATAACGACCTCGGCTATAACGTCAATATTTGACTGTCAGGACTGATTCTCATGGAGAATAATGTCATGTCTATGAATCTTGCTTATAACGTCGATGAAAACACGACCTCACACATACAGACACGTTCTCGTCATTTTTACATTTGTTTTTACTCGGTTTTTTCCCCCCAAGTTCTTGCATTACATTGAAGTAATGTTTGTCTTTTTCAGAAAAAAAATTACATGTTTGTGAGACGCCCCAACTGATCATTTCCACGAGTCACGTATAAGGGGGAATACCCGTATTTTTTTGTAATTGTTACTTTCCCGAATTTTTTTTCATAAAAATACGTACCATTTTTTCAACGAAATTTACTTAATAATTCATAATTTTTACTAGAATCGGAGATGAAATTAATTTTCATAATTTATAAACTGTGTTATAATGTGAATATGCTTATAAATTAATTCTCTCGCGTATGTCCAATGTCTATTTTTTTTCTGCAAAATACATTACAGCAGACTTGCTGTACCACTCTATATCCGCCATGGGTTATTTGTGAGCAATTTTTTATCTGGCAACTTCACCGACAATTCACAACATTTTTGGCGATAATTAACGATGACCCGTATTTATGGTACCCGATTTCCCGTATTTTTCTCGATCAAATATAGTCACCCTCTAATCGCTAGCAATGAAAGAATACCTTCATACATACTAGCATCTGATTGTATGTGTATTTCGAAATTTAAATTGTACACGTAATACATCGAAATTTGATACATTTCATTTAACAAAATTATCGAACGAGAAACTTACATTATTATTAATTAATTATAATTAAAATTAATTTGTTTATTGAAGATGAAACATCGATACTAACGTGGGATTGTGTGATTTTACTTATAGTCTGTAGTGTGGAGGTGAAAAGCATTTAATCTGGGGACAAAATATACGAGAGTACTATACTCCCAAAAGATCAAGTATCCTACTCTTTATAAAAAAAAATTTGTAAATCGTAAAATTGTATAATGTCTCAATATAAAGTTGTTGAAAATTTATCATTAATGCAATCTCAATATACAATCTAGACCTCTGATGATGACGGTAAAGCAAAACGCAATCTTTATTGAAATCATAATTCAACAGACAATCATAAATTTTAATGAATATGCAATTTAAATCAATTACAACACAACAATATACGGGGTGTCCCGTAAGTCCTAATTCGGCATTTACCTCATCAACTGTTCGTCTTAGAGCAGCGTATCTCAACATTTTCTGACTCGCCGTGGGCCTTTTCAGTGTGTAATTTCTATGGCAGAGTCCTGTTTGACTCGAGGAGCTCTTTTTAGATTTAATTTATATTGCGGAACCCTTTAGGCGTCACTTTTTATTTATTTTCATCAAATTTACTGATTTATTTTATTTTCTTCGAGCGGCGGCGGAGGCTCCGCGGAGCACCGGTTGATAACCGATGTCGTAGAGATAATTTAAAAAATGCTCAAAATGTGTTCAAGAAACACTCTGTACCACTTTTGAGAGTAAATATACACTGTGTCATAAAATAAAAATATCTAAACTCTTATACTCTGTCCTTTAACTAATCAGAAAGTTGCTGCCCTGTCTCTCTTAAGGCACAAAAAAAAAATAATAATATATACATACATACCACGTTTTCAAATGCAATATTCGCTATGATATTTGAATTCAAAATCAGCGAAAACTTGGGCAAGAACATCATAAACTAAATAACAACGCTTCTTTCCCTCATTCATTCTGTTCTATCTCAACTTTTCTTCGATTTGTTAATTTAACTATCTCCGCGAATACTGCACTAAAAACCTTAAAAAAATTTTCTTAGCCTCTGAAGAGAGAGGGCAACAACTTTCTTATTGGGACCATATAAAATTTAAATTTTTTATTTCGGGACACACTGTATTTTCACTGCCAAAACTGGTACAGGTTGATTTCTGAACACATTTGAGCTTCTTTTATTTTTTTTAAATTAGGACCATACCTCTACGACGAACGGTTGATGACATAAAGACAGCATTAAGACCTACAGGACACCCTGCATTACAATTATACATAGCTTATTGTGTTTTAACGTGCATAAGAAACCATGTTGATTTTTTGGGCTTAAAATATGGAAAAAAGTTGAAAAGATACACGTACACTACTATCCATGTATAAGAAACCCCCTTATTTTTGGGACCAAATTTTTGGTAAAAAAGGAGAAGGGATTCCTTAAACACGTTAAAATATAGTATATGTGCTTTTATTATAATTAATCATATGCACAATATTTGTCTATCTCGATGTTGATATAACAGAAGCATTATTCAACGGAACCGAATAAAAAGTTCAGGGTATCCTTACCTTGTGTATAGTCAGGCACTGCACTGTTGTACTTTTAAGTAGCTGCCCACACACGATATTGTAATACTGTATCAACAGCTGTCTACTTTCGACGTTTTCAGATTCCGATCAATAAAGTAGTTGTGTGCAGGTAAGATTTCGGCCACTACCTGCGGCACTACTACTTAAATGAAGGAATCGCTTCAAATCAAGTAAGTCTTCATCCACACCTCGTCCGGATGAATCACTAAAAAAATTTTGAAACGTTCTGTAACATCATTAGTTTTAATAATTACTTTAACCAAGAATGAATGTTCAAAAATATGATTATACTTAGCATATACGTTATCATATGATTATACGTTAAAATATATTTACTTATTAATGAAGATATTATATATCAAATAAAGATGGTTTTCTTTTTTACTTATGGGAAGATTCACACACATAGGAACTTCACAGAAAATGAATATATATATTTTTTCTAGTTTTAAATAATAAATTGCAAATTATTTGAATGAATATCTAAAAATTCAAAACTGAAATTAGTTTTCACACAGAAATTTTCTGTGTTCTTAAGTATGAAACTATTCTGAAATTATTTGTTATAAATGTAGAATGTTAAAAAATTATGACCATCGTATTTCTTTCTTTACACAGATCGGTGAAAACATAAATTATCTCATATTAATTTATATCGGCGTTTGTAAACCTTTGGGAACTCAAGGACCACTAAAATTTGTGGGGGGCTTAGCGGGCCACTAATACTGTAAATTATTACAGTACTTTGGCCTAATTTATTATTCCTACCCATATGAATATCATTGATATTAATTTCATGCCATGGAATAGATTTTATTTAATCAGAATTAAGTTTTCAAGTCTGCCAGCGGACCACCTGTATTTTCCTCGCGGACCACCTCTAGCCCGCGGACCATAGGTTGAGAAATTCTGGTTGATATCATTGCTGTATGCCAGTAGTTTTCAACCTTCCTCGAGAATAGAGAGCACTGTCTAAGCCCATCATCAAACGAAGAGCACTCTTACGGCAACTTTGACATAAGTATGCTTCAAACCTGCATAATTGCAATCATCGAATGCAATTTTTACATGGTGTTTAATTGAAACGTTTATCAAGTAAGTCCCCGCGAGCACGAAATCGGACATGACTTTGGCACTCTTGGGGTTTGGCTCTCTCGTGAGCACCAAACAGATTGAAGATGGCTGCTGTATACAAAAGCCTCAAAAACTTATTTTTTTTTTAGACATTTAATAAGAATATATACATGGTTTCTTTTCACTAAAAATTAAAACCCACTAATTTTATTTCTATTCCCTCCTGTAGAAATACAAGAAATTTTTTTGTTAGTTGAACTGTCAGTTTATTTATAATAAATTAATATCAAGATATTTGAAATATATCAAACGAGAAAAATAATTTTTGAGCATTGTTTTATGGTTTGAAAATTTCTATCAAAACTAAATGATTTCACAGGGTTCTTCAAAACCCCAATTGACGAATAATTTTCCAATTTTAGAGATTATAGACCATTATTTTATACCCTTTATATTCTCCGAATTTTTTAACCGGAGATTAGGATTTAAAATGTCTCTCTCCCTCACCCCTGGTCTTCTCGAGGTGATACGGAGAGCTAATTTTAAAAGAACGCAATTCAAAAGTACACGCAATCTTTTCGATTAAAAATATATTTAATTGCTTCGAATGAAAATTAATTTTAACTAATAAATTTTATCTACATTTTTAGTATTCCTTATTTTATTTAATTTCTAAAAACTTTTTAGAATGAAATAAGGAATGAATAAGAAATGAATATAATGGAATAATGAAAATAAATAAGAATTATTCTTGTAAAATAAATTAGGATTTATTATTCTATTTATATATGTCGCTATTTTAATTTCATGTTACGGTAATATCATCGAATTCAATTGAGGATACTCAAATAAATATTATTTGAAAAATAATTCAAAAATTTTTCTTGATCAAACTCCTTATTAATTATCAAATAATTAATAATGAGTAAATACTCCTTATTATTAGCAAATAATTAATTGAATAAGAACTTGATAAAATTTCGCCAAATTCTTTAAAATTCTTTACAATAAACAAATTTTCTCTATCCGTAATGACATCATTTAAAAAATATATATATATTTATTTATTTTTATCAATGACATACATACGATCGATCATTCATACCATGGCATAATCCTTCCAAAATAGCATTCTTCTTCATTACAAGTGGTTTCACAACGAATTATGGCGTATATGCATACACACACCTTAACATAAACAATATTAAATACTCAACACTTATACACCCACACACACAGTATTATATTTAAATCACATCATTATGTATATAAATTTATAATTTATATTTCAACACAGGTATAATTAAACAGGTATAATAAGAAAGTATAATTTCTTTTTTTTCTTCAATCCGCAAATGAAGAAGCTCCGAGATTGTAACTTTTTACACGTATATATAACTAATTTTCAGAAATACATATCATAATTTCCCCCTTTAATATTAATTATGTAAATGACTCACCTTATATGTACAGCTTCACGAAATTATCAATTCTGCAATCTTTTTCCGATATCAAAGAAATACATTTTTTCCCTCTCCATTGCTCTTGAATAGCGACCACTGCTCATAAACTCGAGAGCGCTTTTACCTTAAATGTGGAAAAATGTGAACAAAACAGTTTGTTTTTATGCTTTGCCCGGCTCCCTCCTCTCACTCCCACGAGTTCCATCAGTTTGTTCAACATGTTATTCGTTGGCTAACACATGTAACGAGAAACAAACACATCATTTGTGATCGTAAGTTCAAAGCCCGCAACTCTAGTTCCCTCTTTCTTCTATACAAAAAAAAACACTTTTTTTGGATTCTAATTATACGAGTTTATTATTAAAGAGAAAAATCCTATATACGAGTTATATATGGAGGATTCTTATATTGATAACATTTCTCCTTGTTCATACGTGGAAGTGTATTCTTACGAATTTGTTATGAATGTATTTAGCCAAATGAACCCATATCTCAATTTAATGATTCATATTTCAGTTTAATGATGGTGAAATATACCTAATTGGGAAACACAGTTAATTTAGTTGTATATATACTGAGTTGAGTTAGAAGTAATTGAAGTTTTCGAATCGAATTGAATTCAAGTCAATTGAGATTTCTGAACTATATTGAAAATTCGAGTTAATTAGGATTTTTAATTAATTATTAAAAATGAAGAGCGAATTAGTTAAAAATTGAACTAATTTTAACTAATAATTGTCTTCTTTATATGTGATTTGATTATGCGATTTACATGTGACTGATTATTACAACTAAATATTTCTGAAACAATGCTTCATACCTTAATTAGTCAACTATGGTTGCTTTTTTGTTGTTAGAAGGAACTCCGGTTTTTTTTAAGATAATACTAAATACTTTTATTATTAAACAGTGATGTACAGGGTGTTTTACCAAAAGTGTCTAAAAGAAATCTAAGTTCTACAGTTCATTTTAAAATTCAAGTAAAACAGAAAGTTATGAGTAAAAAGAGAATTTTTCTATGGATGATCGAACCTAAACAAAAATGACTGATTATTGAAAAAAATTTAGAAATTTCAATTTCTATAGTGCCATTAATCAAAAAATTTTGAATCAGTAAAATTTGCGCCTTCTTTTCAAAGTAATAATCAGACCCATAAATGGATTTTTGTAATCAAAATTTTCTTTTACATCATATGCTTCCTATGCGCATAATGTTGATCGTTATTTTTCTAAAGCTTTCCATTCAGAAAAAATGAGTAGAAATTTTAATTTCGAGATTTAGTAATGGGGGAAATTTATTTAGGCCTATATATATATCCTTTATTTGATACATTCTTTTATTTGATAAATATTTTCTAACAGACGCGATACACATTTCAAAAATTTCAGTTAAATGATTAGATAAAAGTTAGCTGTTCTAAAAAAATTGTAATAAAAAATTATTCCTAAGAATTATAGTCGATTATACACAAGAATTTTTTCTTTTATTTTCAGAAACACAACTGACTACTAATTAAATTTTCTCCATTCCCGCATGATACCATAAATACAAAATTATGAAATTTTTAATAAAGTCTTCTTCAGACACAAGACAATAAAAAAAACCGCTAAAGAAAATTTATTACTTAATTGATTATTTTAACCCTTTATCTACCACATTATGAAAAGTAAAATAAGAAAATGTTTAATAGTTATAAATATAATCATAATAAAAAATAATTAATAATTAAATAATTAAGGCAAAAATACAAAATCAAAACATTTTTCAAACAAATTCAAGTAAGTGACTATAAGTTACGTAAATAATTGCATAACTAATTATTTAACTTGGAACTAAATACCGTCAGTAGATAAAAAATTTGAAAGTATTTGAAATAATGATCTCAAAAAGTCACGTTCTTATAACGAATAAAGCAATCTAAAAGAAATCAAACGAATTGAGATTCCACTTAAAAAAAGTCTTAAATTCTTTAAATCTTAGAAATATCCAAAATTAAATAATAAAATTACACATTTTTCAATTATTTACTTTAAAATTAAAAAATAAAATTACATTTCAATTATTTTTTTTTTAAATTTATTCAATTTAAAGATAAAAGTAAATTTCAAGTGCTATTAAAAGTAAAAACGCATAGTAAAATTATTAATGCCAGATCTTAAAACAAACATTTAGTTAAGCAATCGAAGAATATACAGTATTTTAACGTGGAATTTTTTGCCAGAACTTGGGTCCCAAAAAATAGGGGCGTGGGGGGGGGGGGGTTCTTATACATGGATAGTATTATAGATATATCTTTTCAACTTTTTTCCAAATTTTAAGCCCATAAAATCAATGGGGTTCCCTCTACACGTTAAAATACGGTAATAGCTTTTTTCCAGGAAGCCCAACTTTGACAAAATGGGCAAATAAGACACGCATTTCAACTAGGATCAAAAATTTTTAGTTAAAAGACGAATATAGATCGAATGAATTTGAGAGAAACACAGTTCTATATAGATTTCATGTTTCTCTAGGTATGATCATTGCTTTTTAAAGAAGACAAAGGCCTCCGGGTTGTACCAGGGAGGGCTATAATAGCTACGGGTACAATATAGCAGTGTTCTTAGGGTATTACCTGCGAAAAATTTCGCCCAATTCATGCAGCAGCTGCATAATTTTAGATTTGCAATAGGCCATTCTGTAAATTATTTTTTTCTCCCATTTACTTGTTTTTTGCCGGTTCGCGCAAATTTTTATTTTTATTTATGGTATTTCGTTTCGGCTGGTCCACGAACTATATCTCTCCTACTCATTAAGTTTATGGAGTTCCTCAAAAATTAGTTCTCTCATTTATTTATTTTTTTCTTTGACAGTCCGCGAATCATTTCTCCTGCTCATTTATTTTTGCCAGTCTGCAGATTATTTCTCCCACTCGATTGTCAAAACAATCCGTACATTATTTCACTCATATTGTATTTATTTTTTGTTGGACCTCAAATTATTTCTCACAAAATTATTTATTTCTCGCGGTCCACATATTGTTTTTCCATTTACTTATCTTTTTGCCAGCCCGCAAATTATTCCTCCTATTTTATTTTTTTTACTTTCCGCAAATTATAGAACACTGATCTATATAATTCAAGCGTAAATGAGAATTCGAAAATTTTTCCGAAGTAGATTCAACGCAGAAAATTTGAGTTTTCTTACTTTTTTAGGCATCAGGAAATATAATGGCATAATGACTACAAACACACACTGAGTATTTTCCACCCATTATCATCAGAATAAACAATCACGGAGGGTGATTAGTCGACATTCATTTCACAAAATTAATTCACTCCTCCACTTACAGCAAACAGTACAGAACAAAGATACGGAATTATCGATACCTGAGAGTGCATTTTCCACTGTATACCCTATTATTACATGTTAGTCCCGTAGAATGACAGAAGGCGGAAAAAAAGTAAAATAGAGAAAATACGATTGTTAGCGAAAAATAAGAACGCGTATCTGTTGTACATATGTATGTACGATCGAGTTACGGCCATGTCGTAATAAACGAGAAGAACCAGAGCGCGCTACCGTTTCATGCCGCAGGTGCGACCAACGTTTCTTTTTTTTTTTTTTTTATACTGTGTGTGTATATAATATACTTCTTATTTTTATTTATTTATTTTTCTACTCGTTGGTTGTGCGGAAATCGAGTGGATCCACTCATCCGTCCTTTACATGCGTCCGGTCATGGAGACACATTCAGAGTAGAAAAAAATCACAAAAATATCCATTTAATATAGATGATACGGTGAAAGGAATGGGGTGGCTGCCACCGCCACAGTGACGAATTTCATGGCAGATGTTGGTCGGAGTCATCATGATGGTGCATTTGGACGTTACTCACAGTCCATTAGTTGTCAGTGGAATTTAGATAATTCGAACTTGGTTAATTTCAATTTTTGTGTAATTCGAATTTTAGGAATTCCTCTTAAGTTTCAATTTAATTTAATGTTGAAACTATCTGTTTAATTAGAATTTAACGTCATTAACCACCCTTTTTGGAGATATGAATTATTCTAAGCTGCTGACGAAATTTTCCTGACGGGGGAAGGGGGAGGGGGTCAAAAATGGCTAAAAATCTGCTGACGTAGTACTTGAATGGCCCCTTATACTGAGCTTTCCCAGAACACAACATATAGCCAATACTAAAAAATTACCATAACAAAATCTAAACTTTATTTTTTTGTTGCGACTTTTAGCAAAAAGCAATGATTTTGTTGCCAGTTTTACGCATGCACTGGCTTTTGTCGTTCTGCAAACTGTTGGAGTTTTACCGGATCATGGATGATTTCATTAGCACCTGCCAATGGCAGATGCATAGGCTACTACTCAGTAAATATAAAAGCATGTGTGTGGTAATCAACTTTGCTACAGACGGAATTGTTAAAAGCTGGAGAGCTGTAATCCCAGTCATTTCTCTGGTGAAAATGTTTTGGACATTAAATACCTTTCTAACATCATTGTTCATTTAGAAATATCAATGTAGCTTAGCAACATTTTTCACCACATCCAAACGAGATTCATGTGTTTGTTTAACTCTATGAAAGAAAAACTGAGGTTGATTGACGGATGCGGTTGAAAAGTATAAGCACAAAAATTCGAATTCTTCAATTCATCCTTTTAAATTAATTAAACTGGGGGTAAATTCATAACTTTAATAAAACGTTTGTTTTTTAAAATTAAAATGCGTGATTGTCTCTATTGAAGTTTGAAATCTTTTCTTTCTGGGATTTGTGCTTCGTCCTAAGGGCCGTTCAAGTATTACGTCAGCATTGATAGGAATGGGAAGGGGTTCGAGATTTGCTGACTTTTGATGACGGGGGGGGGGGGTTGAATGGTGCTTACGTCATCAACCACCCTTTATAAAAATGTGAAATATTATTAATGGCATCTTTACTGGGAATACCAAAAATGAGAAAAACCTTTACCTAGTTTTTTTGTAAGCACCTGAGCTAACATATCCCCCTTCTTATTGATGAGTTCTCTATAGAAGTGTTCCTCAACCGCTGGGCCGCGAGTGTTTCACCGTTTCATTTTTACCAATTTATTGCACTCTTGTCGTAGGTATGGCCAGGACATCGACTCACAAAAACAAAATCACGCGGGACGTGGGCTTCCCGAGATTGAGAACCACTGCTCTATAGACCTCTTTCTCTAGTAGAGTATTGTTTAGAGGGTGTTGTCTCTACAGGCCACCACCCCCGTCTTTGTCTCACTTACGGGGAGGGGGGGGCGGTGTCAGCTAAACTGTTTTATGTCTAACAGTGTCACATGCGTTGTTCTTGAGGGATTTGCCGGACGTGGGTCGGGAAGAAATTTTAACTGTTAGTACAAATGGAGCCTTTTTCAGACGATGCAGAATGAGCCCGCAACTTGGAAGTGTTCGTCCGGAGCCGGATGGCGTCCGCATGTGTCAAATCTTATAAGTGCGGGTTCCGAATCCGCACGAACAGGTTTTGGACATTAGGTTATATGGAGCTATTCACACGACGCGGGACCGGGTGGAATTCGACCAGATCATTTGTTAAGATGCTACTTTTAAAGATGATTTTGAATGGATTTTTTTTTTAATTATCCATGAAGGTCCATGAAGGTTTAAAAACACCATATGAAGGTCCCTGTTCATCAATAGGATGTACCTACATGCGTCTATCTCTCCGTTTCCTTCTGAGATAAAGGAGATATAGCAACTTTAACTACTTTTTGTCCATACTTTACAATTTTATACAATAAAACCTGCCAAAAACGGGACCATGAAAATGTAGCCGTTATTGGGAATGAAATTTTATTTCTGAAAGAAAAAAAACCCACTATGAAATTTGCGATCTACATAACACATAAAATGATAAGCCGTTCTGTAATTCATTACGATAATTACATTTAATTGACTAAATACTTCAATAACTTTTAAATTTAATTTTTAAAAATTTAATTTTTTTTTAAATTAAAAAAAATATTTAAAATTATTTTAAAATATTTTTTATTTTATTTTTTTTTTTAATCTTTTAATTTTTTAACTTTTAAAACTAAATACTTTTATTAAACAACGTTATCCACGTACGGTGTTCACTGGATGAAAAAACAAAATCAGACTTTAAGATGCGGGCGAAACGTCCGCAAATATGTGCTCGTGTGATGAAAGTGGCCCGCGATCCGGACCCGCGTGAAAGTACCCGAGATATTTCTGGGTGACAGAAATAAAGCAGAGAGATTATAAGTTTGACAAGATATCTCGAGATTGCCGTTGTAAAGGTTATTAAGCAATCATCTTGTCATTAACTGATCAGCATCTCTGGAATTTAAAGAAACCATGATGAAAAAGACGAGAGCTCAATGCTCTGTAATTCGCACCAACTAGCAACAGCAATCCGCAACACTTCTTCAATTAATACTTAACTTAAACTGGGGGGGGGGGGGATCTATAATTATTTAGAATGAGTATGTGGATAGGCACACTCAGCTAAGTAACGATCCCAGAAAATCACTTCGTCCAGGAGCCACTGTTGCAAATGCGAATCCAGACGAAGGCGTTGGGGGTGATCGCCTCTCCCAAGAACCGAATAATATGGAAAAATTTTGTCTGTCATAAAATACGGGACGATCCAACTTTCCTACACAATAAATCGCCCCACCCGACGCATTGGCCTGGATCCGCGCTTGCACTGTTGAGGTGGCCTATTTTGGCGACACGGGTGCCTGGTGAGCGTCCACTGACGTCTTCGTATTATTTTCTTCTTTTTTTTTGCCATTGGTTTCCATCCGGATAGCAATTTTGCGGATAATATCAGAAGAGAAATGTGTGTGTGATGATAACGAAGCAACTACTTAAGATGGTTGATGGCTATGCTGGCCTAATGTTAAACGTGCGAGAGAGATTGTTTGCTCAGCTGCTGACCGTTAGGAGATTCCTTCGTACCCAGAATTTTTTTCTTTTTTTTCCTCTAAACCGCATATTCTGAATCTTTCCACGAGAGGTTGCCAGACCCAATTATACACAGGCTCATGTTTATTTCTTGAACTCATAATTAATAGATTACTTATAAATCAGAGCAAAAATATAGAAGGAAATAACTTAGATCATTTGTCTTCATCAGGCATAAGAAATTCACACGAAAGGCTCCGATCATATATTTAAAAATCAATTCAATTTTTTTGAACATTCAATATTAAAAATTTAAGAATTGCAATAAAAAAATTAAATGCTGGATCTTTATATAGAAAGACATTGACGGCGGCATGGCCCCCACATAAGGGGGGCTGACAGGGCTCTAGCCCTGGGGCCCGGGACGGTTATCATAATTTTTTTGCTTTTTCACGCTATAAATTAACAGCAGAAGGGGCCCGTTAAAAGTCTGACCGAGGGGCCCGTAAAAGCTCCCAGCCTAGGGGCCCCGCTACAGGATGTGGGGGCCATGGACGGCGGTCGGAATCTGAACCACACACACTTCCGTCGACCCTTTTGAAGTGTTCATGCGGGTCCGGATCATAGGCGGAGATAGACTTGGAAGTCTGTGGGGACACGATAATGATGATGTCAATTCATATATACATTAGATCAGTCGACTCCACCTTTGACGCTGGGGGGGGGGGGGGGGGCAATGCCCCCGCACGCATCCCCGTATCTCCACTCATGTTAACGTGTTCCAATCAATTTTCACGGTCCTAATATTTAGCAGCCGGATGCGGTCATCGGCCTTCATATACTGTACTGCAGCTGAGCTGTTCAAGAAAACCCACTTCCAGCGAAATAGCATATCCTGATGGCATTCACGGCTGAAGCAAATACATCATAGCTTTGCATAAAAACGTGAAAATATATTTTTCAAAAAATATATGTTATGCCCCTTTTATACAGTATATAAAGTGTCCGTAAAAGAACAAATTCTGAGGTTGATTTTAAAATTGTAAAAATATTTATTACACAAAAATATCGGGAAAAAAACACCCATAAAAATATATTTTACTTCTGCTGCCACCTATCAAATGAAAACTAAACCATCTGTTGTAATTTTTCAATTAAAGTTGGTTGTTAGTTTCATACGTGTACGCAACATTAAAACGAAAAAAAAAATTACAATGCCATATATTTATTAATTTTTATGTTGCATACAGTTGTAAATTTTATGAACCAAAATACCGGTTAATATATTTTTTTTGTTTTCCCCAGATTATGTAAACACCAAACAGCATGTCAACCGGTATTTCTACGCATGGAATTCACATCGGTGTGCAGCATAACAATATAAAAAATTGATTTAAAACCAACACAACCATTTCATTTTAAGAATTGTAACACATAGTTCTGTTCTTATATTCAATAGGTGACAGCGGGGTTCTAGC
The DNA here is from genome assembly GCF_987345545.1 of Pholcus phalangioides. Lineage (NCBI taxonomy): Eukaryota > Metazoa > Arthropoda > Arachnida > Araneae > Pholcidae > Pholcus > Pholcus phalangioides. The sequence goes on along the minus strand of NW_028301608.1, from coordinate 94,734,241 downwards.
TTGAAGCCGTTTATATATCATATCCATGAAAAATATTTCCAAGTAAATCTAGGGATATTTTTCGGGCATCTATAATATTAACCTACATGCCTGGTCAGGCGTGTAAATTTTTGGGAATTTGTTCAGCCCTGGTGTACAGATTAATTATTTTAGGAGGGAGAATATAATTTATGCAGAAATCAATGAAATCGTCACTCACCAGTCTGAAAACACCGCAAACGGTGAACAGGCCACAGTATGATATCGAGATGATGGTGTGTCTAACACCGCGACTGACTACGTGGCTGTTATATTTCCCGCGATGCTTTTCGCAGGTATGAAAGAATTATTCACCTGACTCAGCGTTTAGAACTCACTTAACGCTTCTGCGTCCTGTGCAAAGTCCACACGTGCGTTTTTTTTATGTATATTTTTTATTTCTCTCCAGTGGGCGTCGTTCTACCCGAAAAAAAAAATTCTAGATCACGTGAGCCATGTTTGATTTCCGTCATTCCCACCGTGACATCCCCGGCATGGTTTTTCCACGTCTAATATGCATAAAATAATCAGCATTTTGATCCATCTCTCTTGTATATATAAGTACATGCATATTTTTTAAATGCTGTTCGTTGCTTGCGAATCACTAGGTAACAACAGGGAAATAACTTTTTTTTAAATTTACAGGACCATGGTTGTGCATTAAGGCAAGCGGAGATTTGAAAGTCTGGAAGGGAGGGGGGGGGGCACGATGACGATTCCCAATTCATAAAAACGCATACACTTCAAATCAGTCTGCTCCGCCATTGCACTCAGCATGCACCCGCAATCTCCGCCTATACATGGTGCATCGCGCCAGTACTATTGAAGGCATCACTCCTTTGCCCAAGATAAGGCCCTGTATAATTTTGAAGGTCGGATTTAGTTCACCAACTGGTCTAGCCCCAGACCTGTGCTTGCTGCTCCTCAGTTATGGCCCAGAGTAGTCCCGGGTCCCTGCACCAGCGCGACTTCGGCAGGTGAGGAGCAAGCAGGTCTGCTCCACCAGGTGCCGGACCATAGGGAACGCGAGTTTCACCCTTTTACCTCTAATTTAACATAAGGAGAGGGGTGCCAAAATGCGTGTTTTTCTCGGCTGACCACGCACCTAGTTGCAGCCCTGAACGGATCTCTGGATAAAGCAAAATAAATTTTATATGGAATCTTTCCCATAGACGAAGTTCGGAAGGAAAATTCATATTCCTCTGTAGGGAATCTAACCACTAATCCTTCAATGTCCAGACGAGTGCTCTACCATTAAGCTGCAGAGGGCAGATATTTTCTTCCCTAAGAGCAGGGGTTCTCAAACTGCGCATCGCCAACTTTTGCCAAGGGCGCCCTGAAAAATGTTTTCGAAAAAATCCTTTATTAAACTGCTCCGGGGAGCCGCGGATAATCGTTTACCAGCATCTCCGCTTGGTTATCGGGGCTTCCGTACTTCGTAAGCATAGCAGACGAGCCAACTTTTCGAATCCAGAAATTGTCCCGAAGGAGGTACTCTTCCTCCCCCCCCCCCCCGGCACTCATAGACTCGATCAAAAAAAAAAAAATTTACAATTTCTTTTTTAATTTTTGCGTTAAGAAAAAGTTCCCGCTCCGAGCAGAATATAATTCCATGTCAGTCTATTCATGCAGAATAGAGAAATCACATCTACATACTGTTCATAAAACATGTTTCCTTTCGTGGATGCTATCAGTGATTATCTTGAATATATGAACTCTTAAAAGCTTTATATAGCTTAAAGTTCTATATTTTCTGCAAAATCACAAAATACACCATATAGATGGATATGGCATATTGTCATTCCGCGAGCACAAGAAAGGGGGTCCGCATGCGTAAAAATTTGAATGTTTCTTGTAAAGGACATACATGAAAATCTTGCAAAGGGACACAAAATACACGAGCACGCGATTTCAGGCAAGTGGAGTATTTAGCCCCTCACCCCCTCCCGAGGCCCGTAGCCAGAAATTTCGTTCGGAGGGGACCAAAGTGATAGAACAATGGATTTTGGTCATCTTTTTCCTTTTTTGGTCATTTTCTCACATTTTGGGCAACCCTTAATCCCTCCACCAATGCCAGGTTTTCCCCCGACCTGCACCTTAAACTCTAAATAAGGTTGGCAACGAGCATAGGCAAATGCAGAGTGGAGCGATATCTTCCTTTCCCAATTCAGTGAAGAAATTGGCATAGGTGGAAAGTTTACTTTTTTTTTTTACCATTTGGGGGGGGGAGGGTTGTACATTCGCTTATGGCCACGAGAAGAAATGGTCCAAAGAGGGCCCCATGGGATGAAAAAAAACAGGTCAAGAAATGCTGACCTAGGGCACACCTCCCAACCAGCGAAATGAAATCATTGCTCTTTATTCCTCCTTAGTGCACCATCCTAATATTGAAGCAGAAGCAAAGAAAAATAATGCCATCAAGGCCGAACTAAAGATATGTAACCACAGTAGTGTTTCCTAACCTTTTTCATGTCATGGATCCCCAGCATAAGGTGAGTTTCTACCCTAACCTTCTCTAAAATTCAAAATGTATTGTCTTTATGATTAGCATATCGTAAAAAAAAATTGAGGTACAGTCAAACCTCTTTTGCAGACACTGGGGGGGAGAAACAAATTCATCCGTAAAAGAGGGAGGTGGCCATTAATCAAGGGTTTGAAAAACTTTTTTTTAAATTATATACTGGGAAATTATTATTTGGCCATAAAAGAGTAACCGCATCTGAGGAGTGTCCGTTAAGTGGGGTTTCACTGTATTAGTTGCAATTTCACAGCACAAAATTTGTCATTCGTGCAATGAAAGCAAATTAAAATGATTTCGCAGACCCCCCTTACAAAGTACTCGCTGATCCTTATGGGTCTGCAGACTACAGGTTGGGGAAACACTATACTAAACTATGCGTAATGCCTCAGTGTGTTTGTAGATGGCAGTGACAAACCTAAAGACGCATTAAGGCGAAAGTGCAGATAATGTCTTTAATTTCACCCATATAAACACAGTCATTAAAAAAAATCCTCGTAACTCATGCGTTAGAAAAAGGAAAACAAATGCAACATGTGAGAATGAACAACATTTAATATCAACAAAAGCATTTATCCTCTTAAAAATTACACAGTAATAATGCCAGAATGAAAACTGAATAAAGCATGCAATGAACACAATTTAAACTAAACATAAACAGAATGAAATGTTCAACAATCGAGATATTGCAGAGCCATTTAAAAATATTCATCATTTTATGGTGAATAAATTAAACTTCTGAAATTCCCAAAAATGCAAAATTTAAAAAAAAGGTGTTTCCCTTTTTTTAAAATTTCAAAATCCAATTTCCATCAATAGAAGCTATTTCCCGAATAAACTTCCAATCGAGAGAAAAGACAGACTATCGATAGATATAGAGACACAGGGTATTTAAAAAAATACAAGTTCATGAGCACATAAAACATTTGTGTACAAAAATGAAATTTACAAAGAATGACTTTTGTTTCCTCCCCCCTCCCTTAGTTTAAAAACATAATGTACATGGTCAATGACTTTAATACACGAATTCACATCCCTGCGAAAGGTTTACCTGAACTACTGGGACAGACAGGGAAAACTACATATTATCAGTGAAACCGAATAATTTACATATGTGGAGACAACACATCCACACACATTTTATCGACGCTGTCGACGAACATTTATCTGCTTTATCAACTCGCTCTGAGTTTTCTTGGCATCACAAGCTGGTGTTTTCTCCTCCTGCAAAATAAAGAATAAAACAATTTTCCACTTTTAAAGCCATGAAAGTAAAAAAAAAAGTAAAAACAAAAAAAACTTATATGCGAAGTTATATGAAAACTTGCGTGAAGAATTCAATTGAAACATAAGACATTGGGCGAGGTTACTAGCTACTTGCTTGCAGTTTTACTCGTTGCTACTCAAGTCACTCAGTGCAGCAATGTTATACACTATATATGTTACAATAAATGTGATATAAATTGGTTATCATACATAATAACCGGTTATTATGCATACTTACCAATCGTCTTGGTATAAGTTCGATAAACATTTATCACTTTTACCAGAAATTATGAATAACAACTGTCATTCGTAAATTTGAAAAATACTGGAAACTTGCCTTTATATGTGACTATGTATAATACCCAAGTGTAATTACACATTAATCCTATTTAATTAGTAAATTAAATATGAAAAAAAAATTCCAAATGAGTCTAGTATGCACAACGAATATAGTTGGATCCTGATATAATAACAATCGTACCCCAATACAACTATACAATACATGCATTAATTATCATGTATAATATATCATATTGGTTGATTTATCATATTTACCAATGACATAACACTTGGGTATTATGCATAATCACCGGTAGAAGTGATTAATTTGAGAAAAATATCAAAATTTATCAGCGATGCTTGAGAGCTATGCAAAATCACAGTAAAAGTGGTAAATTTATGGAAATTCAAATTTACAACGCTTGGGTACTATACATAATCGCCAGTGAAAGTGATAAATTTAGAGTTTGAAGTTTATCAAATTTACCAAAATGCTTTGTAAGTAAGCATAATAACCAGTTATTATATGTATAATTTAACCACATTTATCACATTTACCATAACACACACATATATATATATATATAACTCCTCGCTCGCTCTGCTAGTGAGAGTTAAGTTGGAGGGTGGGTCACTTTTCTTGCTATTGGCCAGCCTTTTTGCTATCTCCCAGCTGCAACATGTGGATGTGACTACTTTTCTTTCTATTTACTCTTTGATTCCAGACAAAAACTACAATAAAAAAGGAGGCCGCTGTGGTGGTCGAGTGGTCATAGTGACGGACTCGCATCGCGGGGACCTGGGTTCGAGCCCCACCGTCACCACAGTGGTGGTCGACTGAAGTTGGTTTTCTGTGGTTCCCAACTTCGAGGCGCAAATGTGAGCCGATCTTCAAGTTAAAAAGCCTCGCCACAGAGAGCAAGTCTTACAAACAGCACAAATATTCAGTCACTACACATCACTCACTTCTGAGATATAGATGGCAGCACTGAAAAATCATACACAACACTAGACACGCACTCAAACTGTTAGGTACACACACTTACACTTCCGGCACAACTCACTAGGTAGAAAATTGCCTATGGCGATAGACTCGAGTTGTGCTCGGTTTGAAAAAATAAAATATAAAAGGAGGGGGCAGGATGAAATTATTTTACTAGTCAAAATAGCTAGTAATAAACAAATTAAATCACCAAATACAATTGACCCTATAATAAAAAAACTTCTCAATATTAATTTTGCATTGCCCATATCAAAATATGTTCTGTTAGACTACTTTCTAATAAGAGGAAATTGGAAAGAAAGTACCGAGATGACCTGAGAAAGTACAGTAAACCCCCTGAACAGGTTTTTTACATTCCTTTAATATACATACCGACCATATTCATGGCACATTTCCACAACTGTGATAGACTTTGGATACTAATGGCAGCACCTTATATATGGCACTGTGAAGCTGTACGGGCATAGTGAGAGACTTTCATCATTAGTTTCGTACCCTGCAAGCAGCAGATTGATGGGCAGATAAAGTTTGTTTTCCCAACTTGAGACATGAATGTATGTGTGAATCTCTCATTAAGAAAAGTTTATTCATAGACCTTCAACATGATACTTACGTAAACAAAAATTCCAGCATCTGCCACTTTCAATATAGAATGCAGATGGCAGCACTTATTGAATAAGCATAACTCTGATAACACAAAAATATTAGGGCCACATATATACCACACAACATTCCAGCAAGCATCATTTACAAATATTATGTAAATTTTAATTACATCATAAAATTTTTTATGTTTAATCATTAGAAATTTTTTTTATTATTTTTGTTGCAACACTGTTCTTTTCTGCACAGAAAGGGACATGTGGTTTATCACTAAAGCTGAGCAGTAATGCTTGACGCTGAGAGGTTGGTGCACTAACCCTATGGAGGGGGGAGGGATGGTGTTTTTTGAGAGAAATAGTCCTATAGATGATACATTGAGCTTGTGAAAGGGACCAAAGTCATAAAGGCTTATGAAGGACAATATTAATGGGGGTGTCAGAATTGTTTCTTTCTCCCTTCAGCGAAGTTAGCAGGCATGTATGTTTTTTAATTTGGGGTTGCTATTTTTTTAATTATACAACATCTATATTTGTTATGGGCATCTTTTTCCCCAGCCACCTCGTTGGACATTTTGCCTGTTGTGGCCTTGTATTTGTAGGTATCATGCAGGAAAGTAAGTGGCACAGAAATGTCATTGAACAGATGTACTATCAAATCTCTGACACAGGCTCGATGCTACATATTTCTTAATCCTTTGGTCAGCATAGCAGGAATCACTGAACCTCCTTAAAATATATAACATACATATTTTTTAATCACAAGTAGGCGTTATTTTCAGCTGGCTGATTTACAGCAGGTGCAAAGTAAAGAGGGCGAGAAAATGTACTCCATTGAGAAAAATCACATTTACAAAATATCAGAGTTTATCATCGATAGAATAATCATAATTTTAAGCATGTGTGCATGCTGGACCCCAGAGTGAAAATGACAATTTCGGAAATTATAATTACAGAAGGTGGCGAAACGTCTAAAACTGGTTCAGCTTCTGGACGGTAAAGCATCTTCTTTCTTCTCTTATTAAGTATTGGAGTTGATTCTGGTGTTTCAGCTGGTGCTCTCAAAGGACTCAGATATGATGCCGCTATTAGGGTGGGGAAAAAAACAAAATTAATGTCATTTTCAGGTTTTCAGAAGGCCACAGAATGTTTTTAAAACCATTTGACAACTTCTCCTTCATACGTTCCATAACCGAACCAAAAAAACTAGATTGAATTTTAATTGCTTCACACTCATTGTACACTGTTTAGCACATTGTGCAAAGTGTCATAAAATGTGGATAAAAGAATAATAACTTACTCGCAGCCTTTATCCTGGATGTTGCTCCACTTACAAAATTCTTTACCCGCTCCAATGGAGAAGTGGGTGGTTGCTGAACTGTTTCTTTAATTTGGACCTATATATCATCAACACATGAGCAAACATTAAAGTTATCTTTAAATCATCACTGGAATAAAAAGTAATACATAGAAATCAATGTCACTCCAAGATTCATTGAAAGACAATCTTGTATTAACAAGTGAAGAGGACATTTTTATATGAATATCACTCAAGTTGTTACTTCTCATTATCAGTGGACCCCTTACCAACAGAGGCGTCAGACTAGCATTGCCCCAAAGGAATGAATGACAGCCCGCAACCTCCCAACAAGATCCAAAACATATTTTTAAAATAAAATAATCTCTTTTAAACAACTTTATTAAATTGTTCTGTTTCTTCGGGCTGATATGAACATTACTGAAGAGTTTTTGGAAAAACTTATAGAACCACAACAGGGAAAGATATTTTTGACGCCGTGACAAAATACAAATATGTATATTAGAACATGCACTTTGAAAATATATAGACTTTCTATGAACAAACTTGTAGCAGTAATAATGGATGGGACACTAGTAATGACTGGCAAAAACATAAATTTTGTTTCAAAACTTGCATTACAATTAAAGAAAATGTAATTTTTAGTTTAATTGTTTATTTATAAATTTTTCACTTCCCTTTGATTCCAATTTAAACTGTTTTCTTTTTAATTAGTGATTATTAGAATTTGGAAACAAATTTTGTGTTAATTATTCGTTTTTAATTATTGGTTGCCCACAAGAAGATAAAAAAACAAATAGCCCAAGGTCAGATTGAGCTCGACATCCCTACCCTACAGGATATCTTAGAGCATCCTTTCTACCGACATAGAACCATATGTTCACTGGAGATAACTGATATTCAGTTTCGAAAGACAAATTCAATCCTCAAGTTGTCCCATCATTTGTGAGTGATTGACGTGATAGCAAAAACTAAATTTGATATGAACAAATATCATTGAAATATAAAAAATTTCAAATATCAAACATATTTGAACTAAACTAAATTTGAATAAGACTTCTTGCAGGGCTAATAGAAAAATTTGATCATTTCCTTCACAAAAACTCTCAAAGAAATATAGGCAAATTCAAAATTTCAACCCTCTGAATATTTGTTTTTTCCCTTTCAGAGAATTTTTTCTTTACTGTCCATGCTTGTGTTGCCCATTGTCAAGCAATTGTAAACAGTGATTGATAGGCAACTGAGCAGTTGTTGTTCTAAAGTCAAGACCAGTTGTATATTTTTACCCTGATCAATTGAGAATACAGTGAAAGCTTGATACAGCCTGTTGCTCAAGGCAACATTATCATGTGCCATGAAATTTATGCTGCTTGTGACATTTTTTCAAAATTGGCGTTCACATTCCCCACAAAAAATTTAATTGATTAGTTTAGCTGTTCTCAAAGTGTGAATCATGGCTCCTAGGGGAGTATTTGATATTGATGTGTGCCTGATTAGTGGTTTGAAGTGGTTCTTTATTAGACTATTCCAGGAGTCCCAGGTGGCAAAAGTTTGAAACTACCAGATCAATTGATAAAATAAATTCAGTTAGATGTTTATGTATTGCCTCTGTAAAGAGATTTATCGCATAAAAAATAGCTATATCGAACTTCATTAACACTTTCAGTGATCATGTGGTACCAATATTATATATCCTTGAAAGAACTGAAAATAAGAATGGTTCAAAATTGTATTGAATATATTTTGAGCAATATATATATATATATACACACACACATACTGTTATAGTGGTTTCAAAATCACAGAAAAAATCATTATACAAGGGTTTATCATAGTAAAGGATATCATTGTATCGAGAAAAGTTTAACATTAGACTACAGACAATTCCAAAAAAGATTTGAAAAAAATATCATTGTAGAGGGACTAATTGTTATGTCGAGTACCGTTATAAAAAAGTTTCACTGTATATTAAAGTTCAGTTCTATATGTCCCCTGGACTACCCTGTTCCTTTTTTTGCTGTGAACGTAATTAAACACTGACTTTCCAGGTTGCTGAGGATCCTGTCATAAAAAAAATTATGTACTGCAACTTACATTGAGACGTTTCCTCAATAAAATAGTCATAGACCTGAATGTACAGTGGGACATGGCAATAATTATCAACGTTATATTAGGTTAACCAGCAAAAACTTTTGATGCGGGAGGGGTGTGGCACCACCAGCTGTATAGTTACAGGTGCAGCAATGATCTGCTACAATACAGTTGAACCTACTTATAATGTTTTTACAAAACATTTAAATGGAAATTTCGATGTGGTATTAATAAGAGTTGGAATCACATGAGTAGGGCATACAAAGCGAGGAAAACATTACAAATGGGACTGCTATAAACAGGATTCACTGCATAATGCATGCGACAAAACTTGTATACTGAAGTAAAACATTCTCATAGATGTACTTGCCTTACGCTTGTTTGTGGCTCTAGTCACCGCAGGTCCTGTATCCACTGCTGAAGCCCCTTTCTGCAATAAAAATCGATATCAATGAATGGTACTACTGACACTGAATTGACTGCATAATGAGATTTATGAAGAGAGTAACACATCTAGAACTATGATGTTAATTATTTATATAATTTTATGATTTTTCTTTAAGCAAAATATCTAACTTTTTTGTGTACTAATTAATGTAATCAATTAAGATGAATTATTTTCTTAGTTGTTTTCAAACATGTAGCATACTAAAAGTACTTTCTTAAATTTTGGAAATATTCTTTAGTGAAATAAATCAATAAACCTTTTAAGGATGAGTTATTCATAATAAACTTTCACAGAATATGGCCAAATATTCTCCTAGCTAAGAATATTTTTTAAAAGGCTGAACAAGACCAATATTTTTACATCTCTAATAGGATAGCTTGTTGCAAAATTAATTTCTATTTGCAAACATGATTCAACAACTGCAAAACATCATTCCACAAATAGATATTAAAAATACGAATGTGATTTTAAAACAAAACTTTTAAAAAACTTCAGAATAAAAGTCAAAATTCTGTGGTGTTTGGTCAGAACATGATATCTCCAAAACAAATGGCTTTTGGATCTAAAAGTCGATTATAACTAATTAGAAGTGAGATAAATGCACAAATATGTGCGTACGGCTAAACAACATGATGGTGCATGATATTTTCATTTGTATTTGTGTGTATACTTTATTTTTGATTTTTAAATGGCAATGCTTATATCTCAAAAATATGGTTTGGAGTTATGTTCTGACCAAACACCACAGAATTCAAGATAATCATGGTACAGTCGAAGCTTGATTTTACAAACCTCCAATTTACAAACTTCTCTGTCCCGAACAGCACGCCAGAGAGAGATAATTGTTAAAATCTGCTCCATTTCATGAACTTCCATTTTTTAATTACTCTATATTTTACTAACTTTTTTTGCTTCTATTTTGTTTCTAATTATTTTATTCTTCCAGCTGAAACTGAATTTGTTGTAGTAACAAGTAAAATTTAATTTGGACATTCTAAGTGTCTTAAGAGGAAATAGAGGGGTAGAGAGTCCACCAAAGTTTGTCATGACCAACATGCGGGTGTTTTGCAAAAATATCCCAGGAAGAGGGTTTGACTATAAAGTGAAGATGCATTGACGTAATTCACTCTTTGTGCATTTTGATTGGTAAAGCTGGTGGTTTGAAAAATGGTATGATACAATACATTAGCTCAGATGTTCTCAACCTTTGCTCCTCAGAGCTCTAAGGGCTATGTGTACCTTTTCCCAGGAGTTCCACAGACATTCCAGGCAAATAAAATAAATAAGTAAATTTCGTGAATATATTTTTGAAAAAGTAGCCTACAAAACTTTGCAATAGAAATTATACATTAAAAATGGCTCTGCGAGTCAAAAAATGCTGAGAACCGCTGCATTATCTCGTTGATAAGGCTGTTTCCGAGTTGATCGAACTCTACTTCAACTAACTCCCATTTGTCTACTTTTCTCTGCCTAAATTGCAATGCTAACAAACTAAAAAAGATTGTGCTCGACTTTGAATGAAAAAAAATATATATACATTTTAAAAGAAATGAATGCAAGCTCTCACGAAGACAGAAATTGCCAAAAAGTATGGGATTTCAAAAATTACACGAAGTTCTCTAATCAAAAGGTCAGCAAAAGACTGTTTCTTTAACAAGTGATTCCAGCGGCATTCCAGTATATAAGAAATATAATTGCTTTTTTTAAATCCTCAATAAGTGTGGAAAACTAATTCATATTTTTTTATTTACTGCATTTTTTCAATCGTCTCTCCCATTTAAAAACTGTAGATTTCCACGAATTAATTATCAAGTCTGTAGGAGTTCGTAAAAATGAATGTCAACTGTATATAGCAAAATTTAAAGTATCAAATGAAGAACTAGAAAGTTGGAAACATACTCTAGGGCGCAATGACCTTCCGCTTCTTGTTTTCGGTTCTTCACTTGTCTATTAAAATAAAAAAAATATAAAAAAAAAGGAAATAGTGTAAATAATCCTGTTATCACAATAAATAAATACAGAGCTTGAGATATCAAGGAAAAAAGGATGCCAGATAACCTTTCTTGACCATATGTTTTTGAGAAAAATTACAAAAATAAAAATTAGGATTTTCCAGGACTGTTTTCATCTTTGTGAAGTATAGATGTGATGTAAGTTCTAGAAACTGTCATTCTCAGACTCCCATTTCATAATTACACATAGAAAATTCTAGGTGTCAAAAACAATTTCTTTAGTTATACAATGACCTGAGACCCGGGATTTGTCAAAATCCACATGTTCAACGTTTTCTTTTTTAAATTTCATATATTTTTAAATAAATATCAGAAGAAAGGCTTTTCGAAGTGTAAGGACATTACGGGTAATAACCAGTTCTGACATTTTTTTAAAGGGGTAGAATAGACTGGTATTTGTGCAGTAAAAGTCCATTATAACAAGAACTGGCAATACTAGGAAACATTGCCACTATAGCATCATTATAATGATTAGATGTTTATCTGCATTATAGACATCCTATACATCAGATTGTTCTAGCACTAGTGATTGAGCGAGACACCAATCTTTAAAATGTTTTTGCATAAGCCTTGAATGTCTTTGATTTTCAAATTGTATTAAATCATCCACAAGAAATTAGCACTAAATATTTCTCTTTTTGCTCAATTGGACTATATGTAATCCAATTAACACCTTCCCATTAATCTGATGGTTTAATACGAGAACTGCAATCTATGACATTGGTGCCTCCACCACTTCGATGTGTAATAAATTTTCACAAGAAGCACATATAAAAGGATGCACAACCACAATAATTACAACTCCAGACCAGGAAGCTTTCTGGGAATTTTTTATTGAGGTTACAGGGAATACATCCTGATTTTGTAACTGGACATCAAGGTTGGTAAATTTTTTTTTTTTTAAACCTGGTAAAAACCCCTAATATAAATAGCATTTACATTAAAAACAAAAATTACATTTCTGAAAAATTATTCAAACTTCTAATAAGTGAAATAAATGTTCATTTATGCAATTAACACTCTTTCTACATTAATTTATATACATTTCTTGAATTTCAACAAAAAAAAAAAAACTTTTGCAATGTATTCATTTTATAGCTAGACTTGAGAAATTAATATTAGCATTAACAATCATCAAACACAATAAACATGCAATACAAATGTTTTCTCCAGTTACTTTCAATATGCTCAAACAGCTATTTTGCAAAAACTGATAAAAAATGTGAAATGTGTTTAATGAAGCATAATTAATGCAGATTAGTTAGCAATGATTTACGATGCAAGCACGCACGCACGCACACACACACAAAGTGATTAAAATTCTGATTTCAAAATGTTGTAAAAACAGAACTTGTCAGAATGATAGAAATTAGCATAAATTGTTTGACAAAGGAAAAAATACTAAAAATTGCAGAAGATGGAGCTCGCACAACACATAGGAAATTTGCTAGCAGAATAGAAGTGATAGCCGGTTGCGCTAACACTTCTTTTGTTATTTGGAGCCAAAATAACAATTAGCATTGCACAATTTCGTAACTCATGGAAACATCACAAAAATGAAGTTATTAAACAAACAACAACTAACACAAGAAATGTTTGATATGTTGTCCACTGTGTTCTACTAGAAGATGGAAGTGCAAAAATGCTTGTTCAACAAAAGATATCCAAGTGTTTTGTTTTAATGCAGTGAGGATGTGCTTTCGATCAGGGTATGCTGATTTAAATCAGCTTGATTTTGAAAAAAAAAATAGTGTTAAATCTCAAAATTTAAATTTTTTTTCACATAACTTCAATGGTATTGAAACAAAATTAACCTGATATGGTATGCATGTTATTGATATGTGTGGTTAAGTTCGTTTGTGATTATAAGTATAGAAGATATTTGAGGTAAATATAGACTTGAACTTAATCCTTAGATACAGTGCAGAAAGACAGTTTTCCTATTATTTCTAGATTTTGTACATGGAAAAAATTGCACAAAAATACAGGGAGTTAAACTTACAATGCGGCACTAGGGTTCCACTAATTAACTGGAAATACATCATAATAAATGCATCTATCAATGGTGCAAGAAACAATATCAATAAAAAATTAGTTATTAGTAAATTAGTTGATGCTGAATGATCCTTGGTTGCACATTGAGTGAATTGAGAAACCTGCACCATATGTGATACTGAAATGCCATCAGGCATTCACTTTAAAGAGGGGAGAGCCCTCCTGAATAAATCGTTTTCTCTACAAGTTAATCTGAAGTTAATTATGGTTCAACAACCTTTCACGCTAGATATAGTGTTGATATAGTGAAGAAATGTGAACACTAAAACTTTGTTTTAGTGTTCACATTTCTTGCCTCTAAATAATTTGTTTATTGTTCATTTGTTAGTCTATTCACTACGGCTGAATTAAATTTTAGAGATTAGGTAAAAAAAAAAATCTTAATGATTAACAAGATTTGTTTTAATAAGCAGTCAGTTGATTAAAATTTAAAAAAATCTGATTTAAATAAAAAAATTGATTTTTTTCTTATCCTGTTTTCAACTCGGCCTAGTTTGCGATCCAATCACTGTACAAAGCATCCCCAAAGCCAAAAGTTGCAAGGGTTAAGATTAGGTGAACATTGTGGTCAGGTGTTGTGTCATCTTGTTATTCCCAAAATTGTTCTTCAGCAGCTGCTTCACTGGCAATATGCATCTCGATAAAAGTTTTGCTGCCTACACAATGATGATTTCGAAGTGCTGAAATGATGTGGTTGCACAAAAGAAATTATACCGCTGGCAGAGTACAGTTTCATCTACTTGTACATTTTTATTTTCTTCGCCAAACGAAATTCCATTGCTTCAGGAGTATTCATGCAAATTTTCAAGTCATTCTGACCAATGGTTCCCATTTTACATTGTTTCGAAATTGTAAATTTAATTACAATCACCTTATATATAGTTGATAATTTTCCATGAATCAATTGCCACAGCAGGGTAAAAAATTTATTAACTAGGGAAAATGGTGATAGTATAAAAAAAAAGTATAGAATATTAAACAAGGTAGTGAAAAATAGCAGGAGATGTGCTGCTATACTGTTTCTTATGGAATGAAAATGTATGTGATACAATAAACCACCCTACACTGGCCTTTGTCCTTCAGGGGCAGCTGGTGCCTTATTGACCACTTGCCCATTAGCAGGTGGTGATGATGAACTCACTGTTGTTGATTCTTTGAGAAAAACAAAGGTGATTTGTTGTTGATCACTGTTGTTAATTCTTTGAACAGGAAAAACAGAGAAAATACACCACTACATATAAAATGTGTGATGCAATCCTACTGTGATGCAGGTCAAGAACTTGCTACAGATAGTAGCAATATATATATATACATTATTCCAGGCGACTTTTATGAACTTTTTTGGGAAAAACTGATTGTGCCATCTCGTACTGTTTGAAGATATAGCATCAGAATGTACCCTATACTTAAAAAATGTGGTAAGAATGAAAAATTTTGCCTAATAAAGAACTGATATATTGTAGAAGAGGAAACGTTATATTTAGGCCACTTTTGTGATTTTTTTGAAAATAAAAGACCAGTTTTTTATAAAAAAAAACACCACCACTTGGTTATAACCAACGTGGTTTAAATCAAACAAACTTGCTGGATATGAAACACTAACTTGAAGAGTAAATTTCAAATCACACGTTAGAGATATATTCAAATTATATATAATCAGTCCCATTAGACTTTTACTGTACTTTGAAAACAAGTTTGAGAGCGGAATTTACCAGGCTAATTCACTGGGCTTTTACACTTTGATCAATATAGTAGTGTGCACAAGCTACTACTACAATAAATTTACCTTTGGCAGCTCTTTGGGTTCTTCGCTTACTATACTTTCTTTAGTCTGAAAGTTAAAAAAAGAAAACTGCTTTGTGAGATACTTATAAAGATAAGAATTCACACAATGTTCATATGATAAGGCATTTACATGTTTCACTTAATTTGATATTTTAAATCATTTGAAATCATTAAAAATATAAATTATAATTTATTAATAATATAAAATATTATAAATATAAAAATTTATAATATTTAAATTATAATTTATATTTTTAAATTATAATTTATATTTTTAAATATAAATTATAATTTATCAAATTATTTTAATTCATAAAAAAAAATATTTTTTTTTTCCGATTATTTCTAAAGATGTTCCCCTTGTTAACGAGACACCCACACGCCCCAAAGCAGAATGTGCCAAAATTTGGGACGTACATCGCAGAACAATTAACGCTACTGCATAACAATTTGGAAGAATTTAAGAAAAACTGCAAAAAAAAACACTATTACATGTATGGAAATTTTCACCGCAGAACATTTCCAGTCAGG
This sequence comes from Pholcus phalangioides, assembly GCF_987345545.1. Classification (NCBI taxonomy): domain Eukaryota; kingdom Metazoa; phylum Arthropoda; class Arachnida; order Araneae; family Pholcidae; genus Pholcus; species Pholcus phalangioides. Next base: position 94,718,318 of record NW_028301608.1, on the reverse strand, counting down.
AGGGCTCGTCGCAGAACAGAGCTAAACATTCTGCTTTGGGGCCCCTTTTGTACAGTAAATTAAATGTTTACCCCAAGCACATAGTGTAAATAATAGATTTGGGCAATGTAGAGAGAGAATTATTTTTTTAATACAAATGTAAACACAAAAGCCACAACAGGCAAATTTCCCAACAAGGGACCGAAAAAGATGCCATAAAAATATGGTCAAATATAACCAAAATACAGCAACCCAATATAGCAAATATCAAGAAAGAAAAAACTAATAATTAATACATTATTAATACTATATTACTTATTACTATATTATAATACCCTGCCCATAAAAAGATTAGTTTTCTTAATCTAAGTATGAAGAATTTCTCGATTTATCACACTGTGTTTATCATACCTTTTTTTAAACATGTAAATCGTGTTAGAATTCACAACCCCCGGAGAAGTAGGCTATTCCATTTATTGACAGCAATATAAGAGGAGAAATTCCCTGAGACACTACAACTTGGAACTGACCTTACAAAATGATACTGGTGTCTCTTTGTTGAAGCAATTGATTGACACTGTATTAATAGCTTCTATCCATCCTGTTGAAAATTTTAGACACTTCGATCATATCCCCCATCTGCATTCCTCTAATATAAACATATTCAAGAAATCAAGTCCTGCTTCATAGCTCAAGCCTTGTGTGCCAACAAGAGCACACATAGACTTGGTTGAGGGAGGGCCCAGAAAAGAGCTATGTTCCTCAGAAAATTTAACAATTCAATGCCAGATATTTCAATTTTTTCAAAAGAACTTGTTGAATGAATTTGTCTTTGGTTTAAAATAAATGCTATATGAATGATATCATCTGTTCATATATTAAATATTGTCTCATTAAATATTAATTACCTCTTTCATATCCTTATACCAAGGGAGGCCAACTTCTCACTGTTCAAGGGCTAACATAATGGTCAGCGGTACTACTAAAATGACCCAAAAAACTCGCCGATTTATGTCTTCGCCATATGTAATATGGTGAAAAACGGGCAATTTAGTCATTAAAATTTTACCCTGGGCTCAACTTGTTCATAAACTGATCCACAACCATTTTTTTCTTTCTGGTTCCCAGCTAATAGATGCAATGCATAAAAAATTAGTTTCTTTTGCAAATTATTCCACTCAATTACATAAAAGTTTGAATTTTACAAACAAAACATTTTTTCTATATTTTTCTGCAATTGTTTTTATCTCTTATTCTTAATTCTGCAACCGGTGGGGTCACGCAGGTTGAATGGACGCTCAACGAACTGATTCATGTACTGGTAGACTTCGAAAGGTGTTTTATTATTCGGATGGAAAGTGGAGCAAAAGACAGTCATGCAGATAGTATTGACTATCCAAAATGGGTTAAGCCATAATAGTACAAAGATGAAATGGACTAGCTTTGCATGGACCAGCTCTGAAAAATGATGGCTTGAATAATAAGAAAATAAATTTAATGCAGTCATTTCACTTAGTCAGGGACGCACAAGATCACCTAACCGACCACATGCAGCCCGCGGACCAGCTGTTGGCGATCCCTGCCTTATACAAAGAAACCTGTACAAAACAGAACGTCAAGAGTCTGAAATAATATTTCGTTTTAGACACATTTCTGTTTCATAAAGGTGCAAATCAACGCACTAACTATCAAATAGACCATATTTTGATTCCGTTTAAGACAGGTTTATGTCTTATGCAGTGCCCGTCTTAGATAGGTTTCATTGCTAAAAATTCATTTCAAAATAAATTGAAGTAAAGGGCTGGACATATCACAAAAAAATCTAGGCAATAGAATAATTTTTTAGGAGCTAAAAAAATTTTTACTGGAAGAAAAATGCCCAAAATAATGTTTGTTTTTTTTTACTTTTACAGGACATAGTGATCCTCTTTCATGTTGCCGTTATAAATTCAAATCATTTTGTGCTGTTCTCAGCCTTCAATTTAATTGCTACACAAAAGATTTTATGTTCTAATACCAATTTTTTAGTTGCCATGGTGACCTGGGATTTGTCCAACCAGGCTAGAATCTGGATTTATTAAAATATGTTGTTCAATTTTCTCGTGGCTGCATTTGTAACATGAATCAGAGAAAAAAACCCATGATCTTTCCAGAGATGCTGACGAGATATTTGGAAATACATTTTTACAAACTCTCAAAAAACAAATTTTTTATGAGCTAGTTTCTTGATCAATTATATTCACTAAGCTACACAAGTTTAATTATTGTCTCTACCTTAAAACTTACAATGAATATCAAGAATACCATACAGGAAGGCGCAAGAGAGGACAAAGATGGATAATTAGAATACAAGAGCCAAAACTGAATTTGACTTGAAATAAGACCAAAACTTTCAAATTTTTGAGAAAATGTGATGTTAATATTTTTAGATTTTAAAGGCCTGTTTTTTAGAATTTTTACTCAAGATTAGTACAGTCGACACTCGATTTTACAAGCCTCCAATTCGCAAATACACTTTTTTTTTACCAACTGGTCTTCTGTCCTGAACAGCACGCCATAAAGCTCATGTAAAAAACCTCTATTTCACAAACTCTCATTTCTATTAACTCTTTGTTTTACAAACTCGTTTTTCTTCAGCTATTTTTTCCCTCGTTATTTTATTCTTCCAGCTGCCTCTGAGTTCATTGTTACCAAAAGTAAATTTCAGTTCAGATGTTCTACGTACCTTAAAAGAAAACAAAGAGGAGAGGAGGTAGAGTGTTCACGAATTTGTCATCGCCAACAGAATGCAGGTCCACATTCGACTATTGGCAGGGTTGCCCATGAAATGAAGATGGTCATTGACTTTGTAATTCACCCTTTGTGCATTATGATTGGATAAATTGGTAGTTTGAGAAATGGTACGATACATTAGCTTATTGATAAGGCTATTTCTGTGAGTTGATCAAAATCTACTTCAAACTTTCCTCTTCACAATTTCAACAAAACAGAAAAGACTGCTCTTGACAGTAGATGAAAAAAAGGATTTTAAAAGCAATTAAAATGTGCAAACGCTTACAAAGACGGAAACTGGCAAAACATACAGGGTTCTATACTGGTACTTGTTGCTTTGATGAGGAAAATGAGAGGTTAAAATTCCAATTGACAAAACCTTTTGAAACAACAAGTGAAATTACTTATCTCAAAGTTTAGCTTGGAGGATTTCAAGAGCAGATGGATGGCAGCAGAAATTCAAAAGGAAAAGACATGGCCTGACTTTTGGATACTATGTGAAGAAAGTGCAGCTGTGGACACAACTGTCAACAGGGAATGGAAAGAAGGGAAACTAAAATTATTGATTACTGAATGCATCGCAAAAAGCTACAACAAAGCAAGCAAATATTAACAGTTTTTTTGGAAATCATCAAACGATAGCAAGAGACTAACTCATTTATTTCCCACTTTTTTTTTTATCATCTCTCCCATTTACGAACTCTTGATTTTATGAAATGATTGAAGCTTATTTCAAGCTCATATGGGTTCGGAAAAATGAGAGGCGACTGTATTTTGCACAGAGATGGGATATGTCTTCCAAGTCTTTATCCTCAGAGAAAGAAATCCATGGACAAAAAAATACACAAACAGGAAAAATTTAAGAACTATTGCATAATTCTTGCCAATAACCAGTAAAAGATTTAAATTTCTATATATTGCTAATATTTTTTACAAGCTGTAAAATGCAACTGATCAATAAGTGAAAAATTATATAGAAAGCAAGATATTTTCCTTTTTGTGTTTATAATTCTATGTGTGTGTATGTGTGAATCAGATAATTTCTTCTGAATTCTGGTTTAACAGATTATTCAATTTCAATGTTTAATGTGGTAATCTTAAAGTATTTAAAATAAGAAAGTGTGTGTGTTTTTAAAATGCTCAAAAATTGTTATCAATGTCTCATGACATAATGATGAATCACTATCAAAATATTTTTAGTCTACAAATTATAACTTAATTCCAATTTCATTCATACATAATATCAATGCTTTTGCATAGAAAAAAAAAAAAAAAAAATCAGGAAACGTTCAATAGAATCTGAATATGATGTTTCATTGCATTAACTTGGTGAAATATAAAATACAGATAGATACCGATAGAAATCTTGAAATTCACTAAATGAACTCACCTTCGCTGTTTTCCTTGGCCGTCCTCTGGTTGATGTTCCCGGCTATAAAAGAATGGCCACAAAAAATATTTGATGAAAAGGGAAACATATAAACATATATAAAACATATAAAATGCAATAACTGATGAAGTTCAAACTGTCTCAAAACACTTCTCCAAGAACAATATTTGAAGAGTTGAAAAATAGTTGTCAAAAAAATAGTTGCAACTAGTAAGAAGAGTTGGGTTGTGTTGCTATTTGGAAGAAATAAAGATTGACGGGCACAATAAATAAGTAAAAAATGAAACTAGTATGGGTAGTATTAATTGAGTGACACATATTCCACATTAGTCGGTACACCGTAAAATTCGGGGGAAATCATATTTTTGAATGTTATAGTTTGATCCATTCTAGAGATAAGCAAGGTTTAATAATGATCGCAAAATCGATCAGAAAGACTAATATCAAGTCTGAATAAATAAATGAATAAGAATAAAATAAACATTTTTCACTAACTCTATCATGTTTTGGCTATGAATTTGATAATGAAAATAAAAATTGTGCATGAATACTTAATAATCATCAACCTGGTACGGAATACAGATATTTTTAACTTTTTTCCCTACCCAGAGATTGAAGAAATATGCTGTCACTTCTGCTACATTTTATTTTGTTGTGCAATTCTTTAGTTTTTTGCTCTTATTCCAACCTTATGAACATGATCAGAGGGAATACAAAAATACTTCTCAGTCTGACTTACGTTTCCATTCAATACACCAAATCTGCACAAAATACAATAGCTACCAGGGTGTGACAAATCTGAGAGACCGCCATGACTAAAAAATTGATATTGGCACCTCATAGTCTCTGCCTGTGATTGCTACATTATGTATCAGAAAGTCTAAAAAACATTATTTAGGACAGTTTTTCTTGAGAAAAACCATGCTTAGCTCCTTAGAAATTCTTGCAAGTGCCTGGATACTTTTTGATTTGTCACACGTTCTGATAATTACTAGTCAATACCTTTTAATGGATCAAGATTTGCAACAGCAAAAGCAAGTATAAAATTTAACTACTTGAACATACTAGTTCTTAAAACAGAAAGGATCATAATATGCAAAGAACAAGGTTCAAATCAGTCAATTAAATCTATTCTTAAAATTTCAGAACTGAATTTCGAGCATGCTGGGTATAAATATATTGTTATGAAAATTATATAGTCATTATTCATCATGAATTATGTCATTTTTCGCCAGTAAATATCAACATCAACCCATTTTTGACTGCTCCTCAAATTCATGACCAAATTGCAATGTTTTTATATATGACTAGGGGGGCTCTGCCCCCGCCTTCTCTTCACAACATATCTTGTTTATTTCATCCCACTTCATCAGCGTGCGGACATGTGTCAAAGGGACATGTGAAAGCACCAGCTTACTGAAGAAGCAAATTTTACAATAATAAAGCAACAAAAAACAAATGTGAGATTCATCAAGTACCCCCAGAAAACTTCCCCATGGGGGGTCCCCAGACTCGAATTCGATGAATTTCGGTGGGGCCCAGACTGGATTTATCTCGGGCTACCGATGTGTTGCAAATTTTACAATGTTAAACAAAAATCAATGAGATTCATCCAGGGACACCCGAAATGAAACCTGTCAATATTTCCATGAAGCCCCAACCTGGAGGCTTGTCAGGCATCCCCCAGTAAGGGGGCCACGAAAATTTTCAATTTTTATCAATTTTACAACAAATAAAGTCCAGGGTCCACATCTAGTAGTGGGGCCCCAATATGCAGATTTTTATCTTGGGCTTCCGCTGTTGCAAATTCTACAATGTTAAATTGAAAAGAATGTGATTCACCCAGGGCCCCCAAAATGAAACCTGTAAACATGAGGCCCCATACTTGGAAGCTTGTCTGTCACCCCCTGCTATGAGTGCCATGAAAATTTTTTTTCAGAAGAGATAGAAAAGAAGTTAAAAGCTACTATTGGCTTAGTTTTCAACAATGGAAAGGGGAGGGTCTCTTCACTTTAGATCCCTTCATCTATTTACTCAAAGGGCAGATTGTTCCCAGGCCAACATTGTTTTCCAGTATGTAAAATCCCACCCTTCAACTGATAAGACATTTCTTTCAGTAGGGGATCCGGAGGAAAATGCTGATAAGGATTTTTTTCTTCCCCTGGGGATCTGAAAGATAATGTTCCCATGGAAAAAAGTGAAGGTTGAATGTTGATTTATCATCTTTGATTTTTTTCTTTTTCCCCTTCAGATTTTCCCTTTTTCCAAGTATATAGAATTTTCCCTGACCTTTGACAAATATTTCCCATTTTCCCTGACTTTCCCTGATCGTTTTTCAATTCCCTGATTCTCCAGGTTGCTGGGAACCCTGTTTTTGGGGATCACAATCTATTCCAGCCAAGGGGCCCTGCTGTAGGATGTGGGAGCCTCTTGGTACATGCACATAACTTGGTCCAGATGGGTCAAATAGGTACTGATATATGCTAGAGTTAAATGAAAACTTGACCCAAAATCATAACCGATTTTTGTAACAAAAACGTAACAGATTTCCATCACAAAAATGTCACCCATTTCCGTTACATGAAATCACTAATTTTGGTTGCATAGAAACAGGCCCTTTTAGAGTTTGTGATTTGATATTATAGAGTAGATAACTGGTTAATAACATATTTGAGACGTTTCAAAAAATTGGCTATTAATTTAACATGTTTTTCATTGTAACTAATGTAAATTTACAATTAATAAACTTTCTAATTAATATAAATTAAGTTAATTAAAATAATTAGTGGTTTTCATACTGGGAAACCTCATGTATCACGTGACAAAAAAAATTTATATTAAAAAAATATTTTTCTAATTTTAAAAAATTTCTGTTCATGGTCATGGGAAAAAAAATTGTACATAGAAAATCAGGATAAAATTTCCAAAAATAAAATTTTTTGGAAAGGCATAAAAAAATTAAATTTCTTAAAAAAAATTTTTTTTAAATACTATGGCGCTCATTGAACCTTTTCATTTCCAAAAATTTGAATATAAATAATAAACAAAATGTTGCGCAAATGGAATGAAAGTCAAAAAAAAAAATGGGTTAATGCATCACACTATAAATTTCACCAAATTGATGAACTCGACAAGTATGGGGAATGTCATAGCACCAAAAGAAATGTAAAGATATCACATGAATCATCAAGATTTTTCTGAAAGGTTTATTTTCTCTTATATTCTGGCACCACTAGCAGAGAACTATGAGCAGCTTGTAGAATTTCATTCTGAAGACAAGTTCTTTTATTTGTATAGGGCATATTTCAAATCGCTGCTTATGAATATATGTACATAGCTGTTTTGTAAAATAAATTGTCCTCCAAATTATTTCATAGTTTGCCATTGCGAGTGCTTTTGAGAGACATTATCCGGAACAATATGGGTAAAAAATAATTCCTAGCATGCTGGCTAACACAAGGGAATACAGTATCTATACATACTGCATCTCAGTATGAACTGTCAGGTTTGCTAAGGCAACACATACCAAACGTGTCAGTAAGGAGTTTTCTAACTGCTCTTAATGATAAGATAGCATAATTGAACTCGGGTAGTTTGAATATTCTAATTACTGAAAATTATGCACAGTAGGGTCGGAGTGGCAATGGTATCCTCCACTACCATCCCACATACTCTCATTCTATTATATTACCTGCCATATGAAGGTTAATTACAATAGGACCTACAGTTTGCAGCGAATTCCAAATAACAAAGTAAAATCTTGATTATCTATCCCCACTCTAGAATATGTAATTTTTTTATGTGTGTGTATACAGGGTGTTCTGTTAAAGGACCGGCAAACTCAGAGGGTTGGGGTTGTTGGTAGACATCAAGAGGAACAAAAATTGCAACGGAACATGGCGTCACAAATCACGTTGAGGGGATGAAAATCACGAAAAACACATGCAGGTTTCGACGTCACGCTGGAACGATAAAAAGTACAATAACTACAAAAAGATTTATTTGATTAATTATTACAAGAGTTGTAGTAAGTGGCGGCTGCTGACGTCATTGCACAGTCTACAACAATGTAAAAACTATCCCCTGACGCGCTTGAAGATACCAGGCATGCCTTTGATGTGTGATGACAATCTGCGCTACGAGATCCTCCTGTGTGTCCACAGGTGCCGCTGTGCTAAGTGCCCATTGCCGTATGCTCGATCGTAAATCAAATGCATATCAGCGTATTTCTCATTCATGTAGTCAGCTATCACAATACTCATTGAAAAAGACAACTGCTACACATGCTTACTACCACAATAGCGCTAATTTACATCATCTGCAGAGCGTAATTCTACATCCTACCCCAGCGCATAAGTCTCACACCGCTGCATATGTCAGTTATGGTGAGCGAACCCACGAATGTATTCAGCAATCAATCGACATCCACTTTTTGTCTCCTCTGGACTCACAGGCTGCATGCGTTTCTAGTGATTTTCACTCTCTAAGCATGGTTTGTGACACCATGTTCCATTACAATTTTTGTTCCTCTTGATGCCTACTAACAACCCTCTGAGTATGTCAGTACATTAACAGAACACCCTGTATATACACACACACACATATATATATGAGGCAATAAACTTGTACACAAGTTTCTTATTTTTTTACCATTTTTGTATTCCTTGAGTGTAGGGGGGAAGTGGAAGAGTTGGTTTATACATGAGTTTATATCATTAAACAGACAAATACTAGCAAGCTATAATTACATTACAAACATCTCACAAAAAAATAATTTCTTTAAAATCCTGAAATTAAACTAAAATATGAAAATTTTCATACAAATAAAAAAGTGAAAATTGCTTTTTATATGTACCAAATGGTCACCAATAATTAGAATCAAACATCAAGTACAGAAATCATAGAAGAATAAAAATGATTACTTTTGAAGCTTTATCAGAAGCTGTGACTCGTGTTTTTGTGTTCCTTCCCTGTTTAAAATAAAATATCCAGAAAAGTTGAGCAAACTGTTTATGATAATTTTTTTAACTAAATTATTCAATTTAATAGATATGAATCTTTTTAACTAGCAATTTATTTGCAATTCTATTACTGTGCTTTGGAAGTCATTATCTACAGTTCACCACTTTCAAAACTTTACCAAAAGATACAATCTTTAGATAACCAATTGTAAATAATAAACCAACTGTAAATTAAAAATAATAATACAAAGACATTTTTTGCCTCACAATCGATAAATATGAATGACATCAATTTTTATTATAGGATATTATACCATCACATATGATAACCAGACAATGCATTGTGTTTAGAAAACCACCACAGTTTTTTTTGTAATGCTAATTTTTAATTCCTAGGTTTTAAAGGTATAAGAATCATTATTATTTTAATACAGTTAAACTTCTCTCTCGAAAACTATTTCTTGAAAAACTCTACATCTCGAAAAGAAAATAGTTCTTGCATTTACAGTGCTAAATCAATGCATTTTCACATCTAGAAGAAATTTTCAAAAAACTGTCTCAAAGGCCCAGCTCAATAATAGTAAAAAAGATAACACTGAGAGAGAGAAATTCTTTTTCTTTTGAGTAAAATCTGGTTTTTCTACAGAAGTGAATGAAACTGATAAGAAAGTAAAGTAATCTGTAAAGCCCATTGTTTGATGGATCTTGTCAATCATAGACGGATACTATGATTGACGGAGTGTGAATGCCATGTCAATGCCTTTTTAGCATGCCAAAAAGTTAGCAACAGACAATTTAAAATTGCTTCAAGAAAGCTGGAGATTTAGAATCGGTCATCTTAGTCATGAAGGATCAGATCTAGTGGTTCCCAAGAGTTTCAGTGGTTTTCAGAACAAAGTTGAAAATAAAATTTTCAAAAAACATTGGGGCATTACTGAAATGTCATAAAAGCATTTTCCGATTTTGTGGAAACGAACAGTGTTTAAGACAAATTTCCAGCACCTTGACTGGCACCAAACTTATTGCTGAATGTATGGATGACTGAGGTGATGAAAATACAGCAAAAGATACTCCAGAGGAATTAGAAAAAAGTAGCAGTGTAAAAAATGCTAAATAAATGCTGCACCATTTTCTGGAACAAACTGAGATAAATGGGCTCGAAATATTTACAGTTCCTGCTAGTATAGATATGAAAGAGAATTTATGAAGGCTCAAAGAGCAAAAAATATACATCAATCCAACCCAACAGACTATTTTAAATAAAGCAGGGTTGGTAAAAAAACCGGTTTTTTTGGTTTAAATCAGGTTTTTGGTTTAAACCGGTTTTTTTGTTTTAAATAGTATTAACATTAAAAACAATGAAATTTCTGAAAAATCATTCAAACTTCCAATAATTAACAAAAATAAAATGTTTATTAATGTAATTAACACTATTCCCATGCTAATTAATCAATAAATATTTATTAAATTTTAACAAAAACCAACTTCTGCCATTTAATTATTTTTTGCTTAACTCAATGGATTACTGTGTGTTTGAAAATTCTTTTAATGTTATTATTAATCATATAATATATAAAGGTTTTTCTTCAGTTACTTTCAGTATACTTAATTACGAAGCTATTTTGCAAAAAGTAATAAAAATTAGGTGAATATAATGCATTTAATGAAGCATAAATAATGCAGATTAATTAACGATGATTTACGATATACAGGGTAATTATAACTAAGGTTCTGGTTTCAAAACACTAAAAAAAGAGGGATTGTCAGAATGACTTGAAAATTGACATGAATATTCCTGAAAAAATTCAATTTTTATTTGATAAAGGGGAAAAAATACTTAAAAATGTAAAATTAATGACATCATCCAACATGTAGGAAATTTGCTTGCAGAATGGAAACGATAGCCAGTCATGGCAAAATTAGAACTTAATTATAGCATTGCACGAGTCCATAATTCACGGAAACATCACAAAAAAATGAAGTAATTGAACAAATAACTACAACTTACTCAAAAAATGTTAAAGATGTTGTCCACCGCGTGTTCTGGCTATGAGGCTGAAAGCACAAAAATTCTTGTTCTACAGCAGAATCGGAGTATGCCATGGTCATAATGTGGATGTGCTTGCAATTCAGCTTTATTAAACCAAGCGCGCCCCCTTTCCCCCGTTCATATTCCTGAGGAATGAGGAACTTCTAACATATAGGGAATGTGCCGGAGATTACAATTCACCAAAGTTTGCAATCTGACCACTGTTTATAACATTTTGAGGTACCCCCCACAGCCAGAAGTTGCAAGAGTTAAGGTGCATCCTGTCAAAATGGGTCTTCAGCAGCTGCTTTGCTGGTATTGCAATGTGCATCTTGATAGAAGTTCTATCCACACACTGATGCAATGCTGTGGAAGTGCCGAAATGATGTGGTTGCACAAAATAGATTATACTGCTGGCCAAGTACAGCATCATCTGCTTGCACATTTTGCACTTTTTTCTTTTGCGAAAGAAACGTCCATTGCTTCAGGAGTATCCATGCAAATTTTCAGGTCATTCCGATCAGTAATTATTGTATAGTTTTGGAATCAAAACTTAAATTATAATCACCCTGTATATAGCTGATTATTTTTTCATAAATCTGTAACTACTATACAGTAGAACCTTGATTAACTGGCTTAACAGTGTATGTGTCAAAGTATAAAAAAAACAACTATTGAATATTAAGACTGGGAGATACACAGTAGGAGATGTGCTACTTATTACGGGAAAGAAAATGAAAATGTATGTGAGGTAATTTAACTAATAGTACACCAGTCTTTGTCCTTTAAGGACAGCTGGTGTTTTTATTGGATTATAGGACCACCTGCCCCTAGCATGATGGTGTCACTACTGTAGCTGCTTCTTTGTGAAGGGAAAAAGAAACCCTGTGAGATAATACACCACTACATTTACATGTGTGATGCAATCCTTATTCATGAATTTGCTAAAGATAGAGCATCAGAATGTAGCCAATGGTTAGAAAATGTTGTAAGAATGAGAAATTTTGGCTTTTATATATATATAACTTTAAATGACTAAGATACTTCATATGAAAAATATATATATATTCTGGCCACTTTTATGAGACTTTTTGAAAAAACCACTTATAAAATCTTATGTCATTTAAAGATATACTGTCAGAATGTACCCCAAGGATATAAAATGAGGTAAAAATGAAACATTTTGGCTAATAATGAACAAATATGATATTTTTCAGGGGAAAAAATTATATTTAGGCCACTTTTATCTGATTTTTTGAAAAAAACCAAAGTGGTTTTTTTTAAAAAAACCAAGGTTTAAACCAAACAACAGTGAAATAAAGTATGATGATAAGCTGAGGGTTTTTTTTTCTTTCAGATAGAATTCTGACCAGAAACGTATATTAGATGTGTGTGGTATTGCAAGGATGGAAAATGGTTTTTATAATGGAATTAAATTTGTCGGTGTCATAGCGCAAAATTTAAAAATACACTTTTACCAAAAGGAATATACAGGGTGAATCTGACTTATTCTGCCAAATCAAAGGGGGTGATAGACGAGCCAAAGTAGATCATGAAATACCCCACCAGCCCTGTCCTTTCTCAAACAGTTTGAATTATGGTGAATAATCGGAAACATTATAGAAAAAATGTGTCAAGTCTGAAAAAAACAGAATTTGTTATAGACCTATATGCATACTAAGCACACATTCAGAAAGTGCAGAAAAAATGCTATAAGGTGACACAATTGTATTGAAATATCTGGTTTTAATTACAAACTACAAGAGCCAAAAGATTAGCAAAGTTCAAAATCAAATTGTAACCAAAATATTTAATCTCAAATTCTACAAACACCCTTCTAGCTACAATCAGTCAAATTTGCCAAAATATGTCTATTCCACCAGCTTCAGAAAGAGCCTAGAATAAACCACATCGGTTTTCTGGTTCAGGAGATATTAACTCTTTTGTTAGAAATACATCACTAAAATCAGTGTTTGTTGAAGTAGATATTCAACGAAAATTTAGAATTGGCAGTTACAGATTTTACAATTTGATTTTGCATCAAAAAGTCCTATACAGTGACACTACCTCTATCTACAGGATATCCGTATTTAATGGCGAGTTACAAGCGCTGAGAGATCAGTGAAATGAAAAATTGAACTGTTGCAAACACAAAAGACTAAATTTCTCCTGAACTAGATGACCAATTTGGTTTATTCTAGGCTTTCAAAAGCTGGTGGAATGGACAAGTTTTTGGCAAAATTTGACTGATTATAGCAAGAAGGGTGTTTGCAGAATTAATAATTAAAAAGTTTGGGGATAATTTGATTTTGAACTCAGTCAGATTTCCATGCCTGTAGCTTACCATCAAATCTAGATATTCCGATGAAATTGGTGTGGTCTTATAGGATTATTTCTGCGCTTTGCAAATATCTGCTTAGTTTGAATGTAGGTCTTTCAGAAACTTCACAAATCCGGGTTGTTTCCGACTTCACAATTTTTCCCCCATAATCGATTATCCACCATAACTCGAAAACGGTTCGAGATAGGACAGAGTTCGTAGGCTGTTTCATGATTTGCTTGGGCTCGTCTATCACTTCCCTTTTGTTTTGCAGAGTGGGTGGGATTCACCATACATACGTACATACAGAGTAGCATACATAACATTTCCTCAAAGAGGCAAAAGGTTTCATCCTTTTTTCTTATTCTCAAGAGGGGTTTTTTTCATTTTCTACAGCAAAAGAAAAACCATAATCTCCTCACTAGGGAGGAAATTCCCTTTCATTTTCAGAGAAAGAAATTATATTTTTTGAAGGAAACTCCGATATTTATAGTTTACATCACTAAAATAAAACAAATAAAAACTATGTATTCCAGATTTTTAAAAATAATTTTAACAAAATGAAAGTGTGCATATTATGTGTTTACGGATTTTTGAAGAAAAAGAACTGAATTTCAAAAAATGAGTTAGGAGAGGCTCAAACTAGATTTGTCATTAAAAAGTAATTATTTTTCTTGTGTTTGCTGCTGAAATAAGTAAGTTGTGTATTTTTATGTTCTCTTCACTACAACATGTTTCTAAAAACTGATCTTGTTCCTTTAACCAAAATTTTCCCATTTTAAATTTTTGCTTTTGAGTTTTCTCTTCATCCAGTTTTATTCAATCAATTTTTTGCTCTTTCAGACGTGCCAACTTTTGAAATCCAGAAATCCAGAGATTCTCCCAAAGGGGGGGGGGGTGTACCCCCCCCCCTCGACACTCATAGACTCGATCAAAAAAAAACTCATAAAAAAATTGTTTTTTAAATAAATTAAGCAAAAGTTATTCTCCCCCCCCCCCCAAGGCACGTTCTGCATTGCCCCTGAGAAGAATATAATTCTATGCCAGTCTTTCCATGCAGAATAGAGAAATCACATCTACATACTGTTAATAAAGTATGTGTTTCCTTTCGTGGATGCTATCAGTGATTGATAATCTTGGGTATATGAATTCTTAAAAGCTTTATATTTAGCTGTATATAGCTTAAAGTTTTATATTTTCTTTCTGAAGATGTTTAATCGGAAAAAACGATTTAAAAAATTCAAATTACAAAGCTGCGGATGAAAAAACGTGCTTACCGCACGGCTGTTAATGAAATACAATAAAGATTATACAGGAATTTCAGCAACGAAGGTCATGCCCCTGATAAATGATTGCCGATAAATGCTACGAAAACAAAGTCGCGTCTTTGCCAGTTGTTTAAATGCGGTCACAAAAACTTTTTTTTACGGCTGCTTGATGAAAATGACTACGGCTGTCCTCTACGGGCGTTTTCCCTAACAACGATGGTAATTATTGACGCCACGACAACGTGAAATCTAATTTTCTGCCAAAATCCGGAGAAATTTTAACAAATCTGGAGCGCGGGAGGAAGGATGAAAAATCCGGAGTCTCCCACCTAAATCGGGAGAGTTGGCAGGTCTGCTCTTCCCAATTTCTCAAAGATTCAGTTGAAGTACATCTCCACGTATTGGCAAGACTTTTTTTGAAAGGGACAGTGGCTACCCTGAAGAATAAAAAAGATTTGTCTAAACACACACTAGGGATTTTTTCACAAATGAAAGTAAAATCATAGAGATTTTTTCTCCTCTTATCAAGTGGAATAATAACCAAAAATTCTGATGGTTATCTAAAACTAAATCAAAAGAAATACAGTAAAAATTTGAAAGTTGTCCCCTAATAAGTTGTCCCTTCAGTTAAACCATCATTTACTTACCTTTGGTCCCATCTAACTTTCACAGACAACAATGTTGTAAAACTCTCGTTTATTCATTGCAAATTTTTGTTAACTCGTCACTATGGAAACGTTTTGGAGAGAGAAATAGATGATATGGGAAGTCACCATAAAAATCTTATGTACCAAGATGGAATAGCTCAACAAACAAAAGTTATGATGAGAAAGCAGGGCTCTCTCAAGAGCATCATAGGACCTCCAGGCAAATTGGTTTTACTGAGGCTCTTTCACTCACTAAAAATGATTTTGCTTCAAATTTACATTATCCACCTCGAAAATCTTAGGGATCTCATTATCACAATGTATTATAAGAAAATATAAATTTCAAAAATTTTGTATTGTTCCTCAGATTACAATCTAGCACTAGACATAGAAAATTTTCGGGGAGCCAATACTTAATTTCTTAGTCGCCATAGCAGATGGAGCCAGGGATTAGTCAAGCCCTAAGTAAAATCGGCCAATACCGCTTCAGTAATGCCCCCCCCCCCAAAAAAATTGTCATCACATCCGAAACTAGACACATTGTCATGCAATACACAAATCCTCCAGCCATTTTGAATGTTGAGAAGTCACATTTGCACACCCAGCATTTTAACAAATTTTGTCTTTTCCTTGCTCTAATTAAATATTTTGCTGTGATTTGGCAAAATGAGACATTTAACATAAGCATGTGATGTCATTTTGGGAAAAAAAGCAAAATTAAAACAAACTTATCAGGTAAATGTTTTGAGAACCCCTTTCTTAAAAGTAATTATTTTTAACGATTTCATCCAATATTGGGTAAATACAAGAATTTTTCAGAAGTCTGGGAGATGGATGGGAAATTCGGGAGTCTTCCGGATAATTCTGAAGACTTGGCAGCTGTGTCATTGTGATTGTCATACTTAAGCCACTCATGGCCTCAAGAAAATGCATTGTGGTATCTTATGTTCTTTTTTCTAAGCCAAAATATGTGAGTAAACATGTGACAACATTTTTTCTCCACTAAAGGTACTACCTAAACCATAATCAATGCAAACCACACAGCAAACCAAAAACAGGTAGGAAAATGTAAAAACAGTCAAACAATAGTATAAATGCTTGCATTAGCTATCAGATCAGTCATAAGTCTACGTTCACGGAACAAAAACTAAAGTTCATACAATACTAGGGATCAACAAATTTAACGTTAACTTATCACATTAAAATGTAGTCTTTGCTGAGTGCTTCAGATAAATAACACTAATGATTTTGCCACTGTAATTCTTATGAAATCTTATCCACAGATAAAATGTACACTCAACTTCAGAAATGTTATCAAATAAATTCTTACTCTATTTTGAGGTGCAGGTGGTGGAACTGGTGATGGTGGCAAAATGTAATCATCATCATCATCATCCACCTCCTCTAAAATTATAATGTCTTCCTCTGAAGTTTTATCTTTGCCATCTTCTGAAGACATACCTTTGCCATTCTTTGAAGACACGCCTTTGCCCTGCTCTGAAATAATAACTCTGTTTTCCTATTGAATACAATAAAAAAAATCCTCAGTTCAAACCAAAGCAGCTGATTTTTTTTTATTGTATAGTATGCCATAATAATAGTTAGATAATGAATCTTTCATACTTTTTTTTATTCCCCCCCCCCCTTTAGTTACCATACTTTCTTTTGTCATAGAATTGTGGATATCATCATGCAAGGGATTATAAATAACTACTACTGTAAAAGACTGCATTAAATACTGCAACAAGGACAAAGGTATATTAAGTGTATTTCATTTTATGTCTGTCTTCTATATTATAAGCAAAAGTGAAAGGTGCCTGAATTTGTGTTTTTATGTAAATATCATGTTGAGTTTTCCTGCCTGATTTCTGTGGAGACAAATTTTTACATGAAAACAGACTTTTTTTTAAGCAGGTATTCACACTTGCATCTCAAAGTTGGAAAATCACAAAAAATAAATAAATAAGAATAACTTCTGTCAACAACTACTGTCCCCACTACAAAATGTTTTAAATGTTTTAGTAGTGATACAATAAAAATATCTGTGTGATTTATAAAAAATAACTATTTAAGAACCATTCATATTTGCTTTGGTTCAATAGAATAGTCTTCTAACCATCAAGAGTTACATGAGAACCAAACTTTTTTGAAACCTCTAGTCTAAGATTCAAGAAGGTAACTAGAAACACAGTTAAAACTAGTTAGAGAAAAAGATTTTTCATGATTACCTGTAGATTATTAAGCTCCTCTTCTAAAAAGGCTGATGAAGACTCAATTAACTCCTAAATAAAAATAAGCTCATGAAATCAATTCATGATACGACAGCATCACTAAAAAAAATACATATCAGAGCTGGACAAGCGCCAAGTCACCATAGTGAATAGAAAATCAATATTAGTCAATAAAATTTCTAAATGTGGTTGTTAAATTGAAGCAAATTTCTAAATTAGAGTCTAAGGGTGACACAAAATTTTCTGATTTCATCACACTATGCCTTTTAACATGGGAAAAGTGAAAGAAAATATTATTTAACAATTTTTCTTGAACAAAATATCATGCTTAGCTCCCAAGAAATCATGCTGGCGCCTAAATATTTTCCGATTTGTCAAGCCCTGATATGCATATTACATAAATGTGATAAGTGGGTAATTATGCATAATCACATCATTTTGGTGAGTTTTATAAATTTTGCAGCATTTATTTATCACTTTTGAAAACTATTTATCATGAAGGAATTGCGTAGAAACTGCAAAATAGGATGTGACATGCAAATGACCAGAAATGCAGATGCATAGCTACAACATGCTCCCATAGTGTCCAAGTCATATTCTCTGTGATATACACCAGACACATCCGCACGTGAAAATGTAGAGGGAAATGATCTCCAATGAGTTGGCCAATCACTCATCTCTGACAAACATTATCAATGAAGACATCTGAGGCCTCTTTGATTAATTTCACAACAAGGGAAAGGTCTTATTGATGCTTGTGACAATTCACAAGATACGGATTATGTGCCTTTAATGTGACTATTGGAATGACACTTTAACTGCTTATTTATAATGACCTATTTAAAAACCTATTCAATAAATTTGTTTTATATCCGATTCCATATCATGTAGCAATTTTCACAAACATATCGTATAATCTGCATGGTCTGCTATCAATTATCTATGCTAATCATAGATTTTCCTCTGGTAAAAGAGATAAGTACAAATCTGATACTTGATGTATAGTCAACAGTTATTGATAATTTTGTTGATTGTAACCATATTCATAAAGGTAGTCATTTATAATGCTTAATACTCAGCCAGTAGGAACATATTTCTTATAAGAACTACATTTGGATTTCTTTTTCTTAGAAGGTAATGTCAAGCAGCTTTATCTAAGATTTGTTTACTTTCACGTAAGTCACAGGAACCAAAAGCTTACTTTTAAGTCTAAAAGATATCCTTAATCTATCTTCTACAAATTATTCTACAAGGTGTCCACTGTTATCATTGCCCCTAATTGCTGATTAATAAATCATTAGATCTAGAAGGCAATGATATAACACTAATTTCACCAATTATAAACGAAAAATGTTTTCCAAGTGTAGACACCCTGTATATATTTAAGAATTCAGAGAGAATGTGTAATCTCTGTGGGCGATTTCTTGAAAATGCTTCGAATATATCTTTTACAACACAAATTGAAAGGCTATTGCAAATACGAAGCCTGCCTAAACATAATATATACCACATTTTATAAACCTCATCTGCCCAAACCCTTGGATAAATATTAGAATAGTTCACCAGTACTTCATATTTATATAATTCTCCAACTATATTTTCATTGATCAATTCCTTACCATTTTTGTTTCACTGGAGAATTGATATCAGAAGCATGAATACATATGTTTATGACTTGTGTGAAAATTTACCAATAAAATTAAGCTTAGCCATCTTTTATCCACTGGGCGAAACAAAAACTCATTTTACGCTCACTTGACTGGTCCTTGTATGAAACTTAAATAAGATATCAGTGCAGATAAAACTGATAAAACTTTTTCCCCTTTTCAAATAGTGTGCATTCATAAAATTTCAAGCAATTAACTCATTTACCAAATCACAGTCAAATATGACGATGTAAAATTTTATATCGCAAAACATACCATTACACGATTCTCTTCATATGATGGGACTGGTGCAGGCAATTTTGGCATCTGTCAAAGAGAAAACCTTGAAATTATCACAATATAATTATCATGATACAAATATTCATACATTAAAACCTCTCTAAGAGGGTCAATCACTGTCTGCTCTTCAGAGAACCACCCTTTCAGAAAAAAAGAAAAAGTAATAAAAGAGAAAGTGAATTTAAGAAAATTATTGCATAGAAAAAATTCTGAATTGGAAAAAAAAAATCTTTTAGAGGGGGTGGGCCTTCAGACTGATTTTTCTTTCTCAAAGCAAGGTATCTGGATGAATGTTGACTTTCATAACAGCTGTGGTATCTACAACTGTGACATGTAATGCTGTGGCAGGGCTTGATAAATCCTAGGCAACGTGTCCAATGTGGCTCAAGCAATGTCAAAGGTTGAAGGCCCCTAACTCACATCAAGTATAATTAAAAGAAACACAAAAAGTGCTACAGTAATTTTTTGGTGATAATTCACAGCAATTTATGATAGCTACACAAACGAAATCTTATGAAATTCAAAGAACCTTTGGTCATGTTTTTTTTAATCAAGAAAAATGTTTCTACTCATAGATGTCATCTGATATCTATGAAAAAAGAATTTCCTTTAATTTAAAAAAAATGCTTATTTTCATTATAAACTTCAAAAGAAGTTGCCAGCAGTTTATAATCAACACTTAAGTTTTTTTAATGTAGAACCTGTGAATTATAAGGCAGGGAATTACAATACACTTTTTTGTTTCAAGCACCTAGCAAGTACAGTGAATCCTATTAATGTTTCTAACATCAACCAGCATATTTAATCATTATATAATTCAATATATTGAATCTAAACAGTAACAAAATGGACATTTTTTGATGGCTAGGTTAGAAATTCAATATCTTGAATCTACCCAGTAATCCTTGATGAACTTAATTTTACCCAGTACAATTACTCCCCAAAAATGATATTTCAAAATCTAGAAATCAGGTGTGTACCCGCACCCCCCCCCCCCGAATTTTACACTATGCTGGCAGGGGAAGTGTTTTTTTAAATATGTATCAAATGGGCAGAAAAAAATAGCATCCTGGTCTCGCTGAGAACCCTGCTGTAACAATTCATATGTAGTGCCAAACTCTATAAAGCTATAGATAGAATACCATAAGTCCAAGAAATTAGAAGGCACAAAGCAAGTCATAACCCTGCTATAACAAACCTTAAGTCAGTCACTGAGTATTTTATTATACCTAGAATTCTGCAATATCTTACATAATTTAAAAAAAAATTAATTTCCCAAAAACTCAGAACGAATTGTACATAAATTACGATATAAATTCATCTATATTTTTCCCCCCATTGTTAGTTTGAACAATTACATTGTCTTCGATAGACATAATCAAACCGATAAATATTCTAAGCTCAGTTTTTCACAGTTCTGACTAATAAGAACACATCCTGCTCTCCAACAAAGCTAAAGTCAGGAGATTGAGAATTTTGGGACAACTTTTCAAAATCAAGACCATCATAGATAAAAGTAACGTAATAAAGCTTACCCCCCCCCCCCCAATTCAATCCCTCTCTTCAAAACAAACCTCTTAGGATAGATATACAATAGTGTTTTACCTGATTATGTTTTGAAAATTGCAACTACCTTCTGTACATATATACATGTACTACAAACAAGGTTTTAACCTTTTGTGTTTCATGGACATCCTTTTATGACAATAAGATGAAAGTAAAGGAGCTCCTCTTTTCAATAAAAAAAAAAGGCCATAGACCCCTTAACAGAATATTGTTCAGTACATAATATAAAAATAAGTTAATTTTTTGCTCATCTCAACACCCCAGAAACCCTTTTAATTTCCTCAAGCATCCCTGGTTCTTAAAGAAAAGAGGGCTGCAACTCTAAAGATATGGTATTCCTTTTTTTGCCACCCAAACATGGTTTTTTTTTTTGGTTAGAATAAAATAGGGGGACTAAAAAATACGAAAACCTTTGAAGATATATGTAAAGTCTGGTACATGATTTTCACATCTTTTTAAGATTTGCTATACAGCCATATGAAACAACATTATGTGTATGAAAAATTATGCTTCTTTTTGATTTAGTTTTGCTATAGCAGGGTTTGACTGCATCTAAAAAATTCTCAATGCATAAATTACGAAATTAATCGCTACCATCTAATACATGTAATATTGACATAATTAAATGCATTCCTCATAACTTACATTGATGTTATCCAAATTCACTTTATTAATAACAACTCTAGGATGAGATGTTAGTGCCTTAAATATTGCATTAGATTCTTTTTTCGTTTCTGCAATCTGGAATTAATAAAAAATCCAGATAAAATAAATTACATTTTTAAATTGCACTTCTTAAAGTATATACTGTATTTGCTTTAAAAATTAAAATTTAAAAAAAAATTGATAGTAGAAATACAATTCAATAACTTTCCAAGCATTTTTGCCCCACCTCTCACCCTTTATATTTTTTAAGCGAACCAGATAACCCCACCCCATATCTGCTTATTGCTTGTCAGTGCCGATTGCATATGAAGCTTTAAGAAACTTTTTTCTCCACCTCCCATTTATTCTTAATGCAAAATAAGAATGACTAAGCCTGTGATTTGATTTAAATGCAATAGTTTGTCAATGAGACCGTACCTGAACTTAATAACAAAATCGTTATTAGTTCCGCAAGTCCTATCAATTCAGCTTCCAACAAAGATATTTTCAAACATTGCATTTTAACTAAGAAATGTTTCAGACGTGAATATCACAACGTAACATTGGCTATTAGGCAGAATTTAATTTTAATATTAAACAGAATCATGAGCAGACCAGAAAATTCCAAATATCGAAAGTTTTATTTTATACTTAATAATTGTAATGCAATCAGTATTTCAAAGCATTTATGTTTTGTATACATTAAAATGTATTTCAATCTACATAAAATTAATTTCTTGTTATTTATCACACAGAGACAAAAAATTTATATAAATAATGTATAATTATTTTAATACATTTGATAACAAGTTCTGGACAGTTTAAACTGATTTTTGATGCTAATGAACCAAGCTGCTGTGGCAGCTGAGTGATCATAATGACATGAGGTCCCGGGTTCGAACCCCACCGTTGCCACAGTGGTGGTCGGCTGAAGTTAGTTTTCTGTGGTTCTCAACTTCAAGGCGCGAATGCGAGCCAATCTCTTCTTAAAAAAAGTCTCGCCAAAGAGAGCAACAGACCTACAAACAGTACAAATGTAATTCAATCATAACACATCACTCACTTCACTTCTGAAATATAGAGGGCAGCACTGAAAAATCAAAACACTACATACGCACTCAGACTGTTAGGTACACACACAGTTACACTTCCGGCACAACTCACTAGGTAGTAAATGGCCCATAGATGGTGATAGAACTGAGTTGTGCTCGGTTTGAAAGAAAGACTAAATAGGACGCTACTTTGTAAAGACAATA
Source organism: Pholcus phalangioides (assembly GCF_987345545.1). NCBI lineage: Eukaryota > Metazoa > Arthropoda > Arachnida > Araneae > Pholcidae > Pholcus > Pholcus phalangioides. The sequence goes on along the minus strand of NW_028301608.1, from coordinate 94,695,308 downwards.
TATTACGTAAATAACTTAATGATATAAAATATAATTACATACTATTATAATATGATATATTAATTATGATAAAACTGTAAAAAGCAATTTATTTAAAGTGTTTTACTTTTAACATGTACAGACGTGCCAACTTTTGAAATCCAGAAATATGGAGATTTTTCCGAGGGGGGGACCGCCCCTCCCCCAGCACTCACAGACTCGATAAAAAAACAAGAATTTTAAAAAAAAAACCGAATTTTTTTTTTTTAAATCAATTAAGAAAAGGTTATATTTCCCCCCCCCCCCATCCCAAGGAAGGTTCTGCATTGCCCTTGAGCAGAATATAATTCCATGTCGGCCTTTCCATGCAGAATAGAGAAATCATACCTACATACCGTGCATAAAATATAAGTGTTTCCTTTCGTGGATGCTATCAGTGATTCTATCTTGGGTATATGAACTCTTAAAAGCTTTATATTTTAGCTTTATTATAGCTTAAAGTTTCATATTTTCTTTCTGAACACGTTTAATCGGAAGAAACAATTAAAATTCAAATTACAAAGCTGCTGATGAAAAAACATGTTTACCGCATGGCTGTTGGAATACAATAACGATTATACTGGAATTTCGGCAACCAAGGTCATGCCCCTGATAAATAATTGCCGATAAACGCTACGAAAACGAAGTCGCGTCTTTGCCAGTTGCTTAAATGCGGTCACAGAGACTGTTTTTAAGACTGCTCAATGGAAATGACCACGGCTGTCCTCTATGGGTGTTTTCCCTAACAACGACGGTAATCATTGACGCCACAGCAACGTGAAAGCTTGTGTAAAATCTAATTTTCTGCCAAAATCCAGAGAAATTTTAACAAATCCGGAGAGCGGGAGGAAGGATGAAAAATCCGGAGTCTCCCGCCTAAATCGGGAGAGTTGGCAGGTCTACATGTAAATACAGAGCTGTAAATTCATGTTAACTTAACACTTTCAGTTCTGACGCTACTTTAAAGTATATACCCCTAACTTTTAATCCATGTAACATCCCTTACATACATTGTTGGACGTTGATATTTTCACGTATAAAGGCTGGATAATTACAATTACTAAATGACTGCACAAGTGTGGGACTACTGATTTTTTAAATATGATAAACGTTTATGAATGAAAATTCATTGCCATGCTCGCCATTCACTGCCATGCTCGTAAGCAGTTTTTGTTGCAACTTTACAGAGGCATAAATGCAGAAGAAATAGTTCATGTAAATCTAAAATATCCCTCTCCTCATTATTGGTCTAAATTTTAGTTTACATCAACACTTCTGTAATACAATACCTATTTTTCAAATACCAAGCACATTTGTGTGTGACTGGTACTTATAAGTACCGTTGGTACATGGTGAGATGCAGATTATGTAAATAATGGTAAACTCAAATTCAATTATAATTTCAATGTGCAGTTTTTTTTATTTTTAGTACTAAATGAAATCTCGATGTAAGGATATTCTGTGGACTAAAAGAAAATCCTAAAAAAAATCTGCAATAGGGATTATCGCTGTATTAGGAGGCAGATCATCATAGTGCACCACCAGATTTATACTGTACTTGATATATTTTCCAAATCCAAGTTATTAGTACCACAATTGGTATTCATTTGCAACCAAAACTAATAATTAATAGATTAATTAACAAAATTGTTCGGGATGCTTCACCTCTGTAAAAATGTTTACTTCATTACACTTCTATATACTACATCCCCTCCCCATAAAGTGTCTCCTCTTATAAATGAATGAAACAAATTAATTATGGTTTCCTTCATGGTAAAATGAATAGATATTTTTGCCACTATTATTCAACATATCTGAATTCAGATTTTTTTTAAGCGTAGAGTGATGACAGTACTTTAAAGTACCACGTCAATTAATTTGCTGTATATTAACTAATTTTTTTTTAATTTCTAGGACTTAGAGAACTAAAACAACCATCCCAAAAAACTTACACAATTATTTATTCTTTTATAATGTAGTACTGAAAAAGTTAAAAAAAGCTTCCTTCTACTGCTTTCAGGTAATAATGCAGGAATAAATAAAGTCTCACTACCAGCAGTTAACAGGATTTCAATATAAATCAACGATATACAGTGGAAACGCGTATGTAACGATATTCAAGGAACTGAAGAAATGCATCATTATAAAGGAGTTATCATAGATGGATTACATTAACACTGTGAACAGTGCACCAGGATCATAATATTGTTTAGGCTATTAGAATGGGTATCTTTAAACAGGATTTTGTATAAATACAAAACAAATGATCTAAACAATTTCTTTCACTCCCAGTGACTACTACTACTTCACCAAACACCAACTCTGGCCATATTGCTACATTGCGATTTACTGCCATTAGAGATATGGGTTGGAAGTGAAGGCGCTGTCTATCGGTGGTCGCCTCGAGTTCGTTAGGGAAAATATCTTACCTATTTCCTGCCTTGGGTTCGAACCCAGGACCCTGACAACAACCTTCACGATGGTAGACGAGCATCTTACCACCATGCCACTCGGGCACAACTGCCAGTGACTGGTATTGTCAGATATTGTTAAGCCTTGAAATCGTGGAAGAATATTTATGCAAATATATCTCATCACCAGTGATTTGAAAGCTTTTTCAATTCACTGCGCCTACTTTATATCAATTTTTCCCCCACTGCATCCCAAATGAAAACATAGCGGACCTACTGACAGTTGCAAATATAGTCAGTTTGATCAAGTAAAAAAAACAATAATTTGAATTCCCAAATAAAAAACACTTAGGAAAAAAATTCACATTTTAATAAACTACCATACCATTGAATTCACAAATTTATTTAGTGAAACATGTCATATCATATCCCCAGTAGATTATAATAACGGAGTGACACAGTGGTAAGATGCTTGTCTTCCACTATGAAGGTTACCATCAAGGTAGATGGTTTGAATCAAGGCAAAGAACATCAGAAACAATTTCTTTACCTACTGAGCCTGGGGCGACCACCAATATGGTGGCTTTGTTGGAGCCTTTATTTTCCACTTAACTCCAGTGGTTGGAAATTACAGTACTTGGCGATATATGACAGGAATTGGTGTGAGCTGATAATTGTGCAATTTGGGATGAACTATCATAGAAATTTGAAATTGATAAATCAAACACATAAATTGCTCTTTGGAAAATAATGTGTAAATTAATGGGTTACCTCTTTTCGATGATTTTCTTCTGCTGCCGCTACCATAGCTTTCACACAGGCTAGTTCTTAATAATAATAAAAAAATTAGCTGTGTCATCAAATCATAATTTCCATATCAAACAAAAGTATTCAATAGGAACAAAGCATTGAAAAAAGTCAACTACATGAAAGAATTTTATTTTATAACTTCAATATAATTTTTGTAGTGAATTTACAAGAGAGAAATAGCATCAAAACATTCGGGAAAAATTATGGCTAAGAGCTTGAAGATATTTTTATGACAGCAGATACATAGCATGAAAACCTGAAAGCCAAAAATTACTCGAATTAGTAAATGGAGAAATGTCATGAGTAGAAAAAGCACATATCCTCAACAATTACTTTCAGAATGTTTACTTTGGTTACCGATTTCTCTAACAGCATGACAAGTAGATGCCTTTACAATGGTTTGTTTTTTATTTAATGCTGTAAAATACAGGGATATCTCAGCTAACAAAGACTTTTTCTGCGATTTTTCTGCCTCAGCTAACGAATATGGATTAGACTAATGAATATTTTCATTCATATGTATGCATGTACTAATATAAAACCGTTGTGTTGTGAGTTGAAGTTTTAAGCCGATCATCAGAATCACTGTCATTCAAACCTGATTAACTCATGTCTACCTCAGAATCTTTTTCGGATGCACTTTCTATTATTTTGGTAAGAGTTTTTGAATTGTTTCATGTAATATGAAAGATTCAGCTAAAATGTCAAATGCGTAGAAAAAAAGAAGCCTATGCTTTCAAAGTACAAACGTTCTTTCAGAGCAAAACTTAGTCTCAAACTGAAAAGTCTGGGCATTGTAAGAGCTTTTTTTCTATCTGTACTAGAAACAGAAATGAGTTAACCAAAGTTCACTAATGGATGTGGGGCGCCTATGGTTGTGTCAACATCTTTAGTAGACTAAAGCTGGTGTAGTGGTTGTGTACATACTAGAGAATAAGATCTTCAGCACCTCTCATCTTCCTGTAGATTTTAATTTTTTTTTTTTTATAACGTACCTTGACATTTTAAAAACGTATCTCCGAATTCTGGGCCGTTTCTGGAAAGAAATAAATGGTTTTCCCATAGAAACGTAGGGGGAAATCACGTTGACTAACTTACATGATTCTGGAACGAATCATCTTCGTCAGCCGAGGTATCATTGTAAATGTGAACACTGGCAGCGCCAGATATAGTTAGTCAAATATAAAATTAAAGGACTGAATAATGTGCCAAAGAGCCTGGCTCTAAATTGAGTAACAGAAAAAATTGGCAGAAGGTTATCAGTGCTAAATTGCACCAGAAGCTGAAGAAACTCCTTTCCTGCCCTTATTTTTTAGTCCTAGTGCAACAGTAACAATGTCTAATCATATGATTTAGTGCAGTGTTTCCCAAAGTGGGCGATGGAATGGTCCAAGGGGACGATAGAACCTACTGATTTAACATAGGATCCTATCTGTTTACTTCAGTTGGGGGGGGGGGATGAGAGAAAAAATTTCTGATGAAGGGGGGTGATGGGACAAAAAAGGTTGGGAAACTATGATTTAGTGCAAGGGAATTCCCAAAAATTCAACAGTTTTCAATAAATGCTACATCTTGAATTACAAAACCAGCAATGCTTTTGTTAACAAGTCCCAACTTCAATCAAGGGAATATTTTTGAAATTTGAATTTGCACTAAGAAATTCTACAGTAATTTAATTTACTAACAGAATAGAATTTGTGCAAAGCCAAAAATGTACTTACTGATTGCAATAAATTAATATCTCAACATATAAAACATTATAGTCTGCACATAAAATATTTTTGTAATTGGCATATATTTTAAAAGTTGAAAAAATTCCTGTATGTGCAAGGCAGTTCATCTTATGAAACACTAAAAGTTTTATATGCTGGTTAACTTATTTATAAACAGCTTGTTAGACAGTTTTCTTTACCTCTATGATCAAGAATCATGTTTTTCTACTCGTGTCAAGAGACAATAACAATTTTTTTTTCCTTTTTTTTTTTTTTTGCTTCCCTTTGATCTTGACGTCGTTATCTTTATTTTAAATAAACAGCTGAGTGACTTTGTTTTTCATTGGTTGTTTTGTTCGTAGCACCAGGTAGACAGTTTACTAGCATTATACATGTAGGCTGACAATGTTTTTTTTTGTATTTCTTACTTTTTTACTTTATGCTTGCCATAAATAAAACAGGCTTTAATGCTGCTCACTTATTTTTTACCCAGCCCAACTCCATTCGTAATTTCCGATTTTTAATTTAATGACTGAAGACAACCTTAAGTACTCTATTAACCCTCTGACTGCTCAATTTTTCGACCGAAATTGCTTCAAAAATTGCCAAATTTTTTTTCACTCAAAAAGTGAAGTTTGAGCGGTAATACCACGTGCCTTCAAATGCCGCAATTTAGTGGACAACAAACGACATCTGTTGGCCAAAACATAAATGAAACGTCTAATACTGTATATAATTTCAGTGGTTAAACGGGGGGAAAACGGGATGCGCTCCTCAATAAAGGAAGAAAAACACATGCCCGTGGAAATTGCGGGATGAGCAGCCAGAGGGTTAACTCAAGTGATGGTTGACTTTGCATTATTCAGTTTAACCCAATTCACATCATTTGACGAGATAGGATCCCACAATATTTTTTTAGCATATAAATCAAATAATGAACTCGGCTCACAGTGCTACAGAGCTGTATCTCTGCTTCTTGTTCAAACTCTATCTTCACAGATGTGCTCACCAATTTTGTCTAGATCAAGGGTTCTTAACCCATTTGCATCTGGAAGCAGAGTACTTCACAAAATTATGTGTCCCCCCCTTTTCCCTTATCATTGAGAACAGAATAATCCATGAGCAAAGTACTTAAGAAAATTTCTCTTTCTCCATGCATGGTGATATGGAACAGTTATATTGGATTCACAAGATAAAAATGGGGTAATCTTGTGCCAGCGAGATGGACAGATCCCATTTAAACAAAAACAAAACTCTGATTCTTGTAAGAAAGAAGTAAAAGCGAGCCCTCTGCTTTATCAACTGTCAATTTAATTTTTTTTCTTTACATAAATTCAATGATATTGAAGTAAATGAAACCTGATATGGTTTGCATGTAATTGATAAATGATAAAGTTTGTGATTAAAAGAAGTATAGATCTTTCAGGGTAAATATAGACTTGAACTTAACCCCTAGATATAATGCAGAAAGAAAGCTGCTCTATTTCTAGATTTTGTGCATGGAAAATAATTGAAGAAAAATATAGAGAGCTAAACTTAAACTGCACCATATTCAATGCATTGCAAGGTGGCTCTAGGGTTCTTATGATTAAAAACAGGAATAATTTTTTGTATGAAGCTTTGCCTATTTGTTGATTCAAAATAAATGTCATAATGTAACAATAGTTGGGAACCTTTGGGGAATTTGCCAAACCTGCCTCTATCTCTTATTTTGAAACATGTTTATATAGTTGTAATTGTATAATTTTATAATAGAATTTGTTATGTTTTCTTACCTTTTATAAGCGTGCATGGTTGATTAAATTAGTCTGTGATATTTTCATTGTTCATAGTCCAAAAAAATGTGATCCTGATCACATTGCCATTTTGATTTATTGTTGTTGCCAATTTTGTTTTGTGAAAGTTTCTATAAAAATATATTGTAATTTCTTCATGCAAATTTGTTATATTTTTCTATTGGTTGTACTCAGATGTATATTTTTTTGAGATGGTCTGTCCCTGGAGTTGGATCGTACCGTACTTCCTTTTTTAGGTGTAAATACCCGGAGTTACAATCATCACTTCTCACTCGCTCCCGTTTTCAATTCTGTTTTCCGCTCAGTATACATCACTTAAGGTGAAGGTGGTCGCCTTTTCGTGAATTGTCTAAAGTATGAAATAACTCATCTCACTGGTGCTCGGCACGTTGCCGGCTGGTTCCGGATCTCATCATGTCTCCTCTCTAGTCATCTGTTGTTACCACCGTCGTCCCAGATCCTGTCATCGTTTGTTCTTCGTTTGACTTGGCGTCGATCGTCACCTCGGTTCTAGCCGCTGAGCCTGCAGTTCTCGCCACCACGTGAAGCCTCGTCTCGGGTCATGACCTTCACTCGCTCCCGTCAAAGTCAATGATGTCACGGCTCGTGTAATTCAAGAAAGATTGTCAAACTTCTGTTGCCGGACTATATTGATGAGTCAATGGACTTGCATGGGGATTGGTATGAATTTGAGAAATATTTTAAGATAATTTTGTTAATCGTAACCTACGTAATTGTTAAAAGTGTTAATAAATTTACTTATGCTAAGATCTGGAAATTATCTTCGTCTCTCTCTTACTGTATATCGATTGCACCGATTTCGCCAGATCAGAATCCTGGGACGTCGCAATATCAGCATAGATATCATTCGGCTTTCAACTTTTCATATTAAAATTTTGAGTTTGCTCGTTTTTTTTTACCGAAACTCATTAAATTCTGTGAAAGAATGAAAATGTGTAAACTATTAAGCAACATCATGCTTGTCAGAAACACATCCCCCAATTGTGCAAAAAACAATCTTGTCAATACAACTTGTTTTATTTAGTTCATGCTGAATGGCCTTTAGGTTGTACATCGAGTGAATTGGAATGTCTGCACCAGATGTATGATACTGAGTTGCCACCACTCATTAACTTCAATGGGGGGGGGGGTCATGAATAAAAACACTTTTCTCTACAAAAAACATTAATCCATGAAGTAAATTTGGGTTCAATGACCTTTCATGTTACATAAACAAATTTTTGGTGTTTGTATTTTTTGCTTGTAGTTCGTTTGTAGTTTATTCACTAAATGCTTAATTAAATTTGAATGATTTGGAGGAAAAGACATTTAGGTGATATGAAAATATGCGTTCTTGATGATTAACAAGATTTGTTTCAATTAATAAGTGCAGTCAGTTAATTCTAATCAAAAAAATCATGATTTTTTCATAATTTAATCCAACATGTTGGATTATTGCTTCTATAAAAATGAAAATTTTCTTAGAAAAAAATATGTGATGTCCTGTACTGGATTTCCATATCTTAATATTTTATGAAGTCTTTGAACTGAATTAAATTGGTAACAATATTAAAAACTTACAAAATGAAATACAAAATTCATTTAAAGTATTTATACATAAATTACAGGAAAGAAAAAAAGATTTTGAGACACACCTTCTTCCAGTTCTTGACACATTTTAATCTGTTTGTTTACCTCTTTTTCAGCTTTAATCACCTCTTTCTTTTTTTCTGAAACCTCATTTAAAAGCCTGAAAATTCTCTTGAGAGCCATAGAGCGCATCAAATTTATATTTTTTATCAAACTGAATGTTGCTTCTGAAATAGAAATTTCATTAAAAACAGCTTTAAAAAACTTGCCTTATTTTCAGAATTATATACAATAAAACTCTAAGACCACCTTTCTATAGGGCCATTACAGTCACAAATACCTTCCACTGACACAGACAGAGCACAATGCATTATAGGAAAGAAGCCAATCAAACTGGTGATTTCGAAATATTTTCAACATAATTCTTACATTTATCAATATATATTTAAGTTTGATTTTTATTTCTTCACAAATAAATTCCCACGATAAGCAGAGTTGCATTTTTCACTCAGTCTATGTTTTTTGGAATTGTCTATTACACACAGCCAAGGATATTACCAAAAATAACCGCAGACCAGGGTGTATGCAAGACCTACGTTTCAAGGGAAAGGTACAGGAAATTTTGTCTTGAGAAATTTTTAGTTGTTTACCATCAAAAAGCATATTTTACTATATATCATTTCAAATTAAGAGAAATTAATCAAAATTATATATAAATTTCTTTCCATATTTAACTTTTCAAATTATTTTCAATTCTTGATTTCCTGGAGAGGGCACCGGCAATATACTTCCCTCCTTCCACTGAGCATGCCTCTGCTCTACGCCCATTACTTACCAGGAGAGAAAGCTCACTAAACTCTAGACTAGAAGCAGATCCAAAATATGTGAGAGGAGTGATTGTGTAGGTTCGTTGGATTGTCCCATATTTTATGGAGCAAACCGATTCCCCCCCCCCCGCACCCCATATAATTTGCAGGGCTCCCACTCAAAAAATTAGAAAAAGCAGGACTAAAAAGTAGGATGGGGAGGGTACCACCTTAGACAACATAATCTCTCTCTCTCTCATAGCATAACAAAAAAAAATCCTAAATTTTTTTTCATTAAAAAAATTCATTACTTTTTTTTTCATAGCACTATTTTAGTATCCTATAAAGATTGACTCAAGTTAAAGCAAAATAACAGAAATGACTTGGTTACAAAAACAATTTTTGGCCAAAACAGTGCACTAGCAACCACAGACAATTCTTTTCTGTTCTCCTCACATTATAAGTAACTTTTCTTTGGAGTCTTTGTAGTCCAACCTATCAACTCTTTTCGAGCTCCTTTGAAACCACATTCAAAATCCCATTGCAAAATGTGTAAATTACAAGCTCTGATGTTTATTTATATCGGAGGTCACGGTAAATCAGATGGTTTTATTGTGTTGCCATCCCTTTTTTTAAAGGGATTTTTTTACATTTTACTGTTCAATACCAGTGTAATCGTTTTTGAAAAATGAAGCACTTTTATTTCTAGCTCTTTGCTGAGTATTGTATATATACATTGCTTACATCTCTGCATGCCCCAAAAATACAGAAAACAAGAAAATGCTATTGGGTAGCATCACAATCACCAAAACAAGAATAGGCCTACATAACCAACTGCTTTGTAATGTAAACTGTTGTTTCACCTATACACAAAATGTGCACCACAATTTTGAATGATGAATGCTAGTTAATGTCCAAGACTATGAAAAGTAAATACAAAATTATTTTTCCCATCTAGACAGAAGTTTTTAATGACTACTCTACTTTTTGAACTCTCAAATTAAGCAAAAGAAAGATTAATAAACCAAATGGTCCACACACAACCCCTAAATAACCTTGAAAATGATACATTTTCTGCTTCGGCAGAATCATTAATTGTAATCTACAGCATTTGTACTATTTGGCAATATATCTATGATTCCCTGCTCAATTGAAACCAATTACACTAATTTTGAGATAGGATTTGGTAAAAAAAGTATGAAAATTAGGACAAAACCAAGAAAGTAGGACATTTTACCATAAAGTACGAAAAGTAAGACGAGCGGGAATCCTGAATTTGGCTCATAGAAGGGATGATCGCTCCTTTTGGATCTTACTTGTAAATCCACCTTATTTGTAAAAGTTTTATTCATTATAAATTTAGGTTTGACTAAATTCTATAAGTAGAAAGCGACTCACTCTTCGATGAGGGTGACAGAGGGGAACCAGATAAGCAGTCAGAAGCCACAAGAAGAAAATATGGCCGAAAGGGACGGTAGGGGGGAAAAAAGTTATGAAATACTGTTCTACAATGTCACGTGATAGTAATTAATAGCACACAATTACTACAAACGAATTTTCTGTAGCTGTAATAATATTATCAATGAAAGAAAATTAAGTTATTTGGAAACCCAGAGCACAAAAGAACCACTCATTACATGTATCCTGACTAATTAGAGCTTCTATGGATTTTCACAACTACTTTTTCACAATCTGTTTATATAACACATTACAATATGGGTCAGAAAGACTATCTCAGTAACAATTACAAATTGAAAAATATGCTTTTGATCTCAGGGAAAAAGAAATCAGGTTAGTTACATGGAAGGGAATTTTTTTTTTTTTTTGTATGGATAGAACTATCACACTTATGGAATTTAAAAGGGCTGGATATACATTATACACATATAGTGAACCCGGGATATAGTGAACGTTTTCAGTGGTCCCAACTGAACATCTATTTAACTAATGTTATTTTAAACTCTTATAGCAAACTGAGAAAATGCGTCTGCTTATAGTGAACCGAAATGTTCCTTCCGCAGATTTTTTTCCAGTTAAGTTTACACATATAAGGATCCCGAAGGACAGCATTCCTTAACTTCCATGTGTCAAATCCCACTTTTTCATCCTCCCCGCAGTTTCTAGGAAACAACCACTGATCCACTACAAGACTCCACTCTTTTCAAACCACCTTTTGAAAAATCAGAATAATAGTGGAACAGACCTAGAGGTAAGATCTTCAGTGCATGAAGCTTATTTTTTTGCCTCCCAATACCACTTGTGTGCTGCAACCAATGGATGGGTCAGAGCGTTATTTGTAGCCTCAAATCTCACTACAGGAAGCAGTTTGTTATGTATATTTTGGAAAGGTATGATGAACAGCAAGTATAGCATCTCTTTTGAAAGCAATCATTTTGCTGGAGAAGTCTTGGAGACAAGTAACAGATGTTACAATTCGCAACTGCTTTCGCCACATGGGTCTTTCCACGAATGTATTGGAGCACGGAAGAGACAGTATTGCGGACGATGAATATGAAAACCTACCTATTGCTATATAGCTGGAAAAGCATTGTGTAATTATTTTTCCAAAGGTGAAAGTGAACACTTCGAGAATTGTGATAAGAGGTGTGTACTTCAGATATTTCTATCGATGATGACATTGTATCCGAAGTAAAGCAAAGAATGAAGATTCTCTACCCTCAGAAGAAGAAAGTAAAACGTTAGCACCTTCAATCTCTGAAGTGAAAGGGCTGCAAAAATTGTGAATACTTTTTTCTACGGAAAATGTCGACAAAAAACTTTGGACTCTTTCCTGATCGTTGATACGAAAATTGATGCAATTCACTCAAAATCAAAATGTATTCATTCAGAAATAAATTTTTTCCTTATAATGTAAAAATAAAAGTGCTAAAATTATTCCTTCCTAATATTTGACTTATTGTCTACTTAAGTAATTGGTAATTTATTAGTAAATTGTGTTATCGTAGTGAATGGTTCCAACAAAACCACCATGAAATGCCAAGAAATATCAATGTTTCGACAAAGTTGGATATAACGTTAGAGAGCGTGTGTTATGCTACGTGTATGATGTCACTCTCTGCTATTCATATGAAGGTTTCAACACCTGATGCAAAAATGTATACAGGGAAGAAATTCTCTTTATACTCACCATTATAAGTTCCATCAACAGTTAACATTTCTTTCAAATTTTTATCTTCTTCACAAGGGCACGAGACTTCAATTTCCTTTATAGCCTTTGTTAAAGCATCCATAACTCGTTTATAATCAACATCAGCCATAATGTCTACTTCCACAGCAATATCTTCTGTCTTTTTAGACTTTTCTTTTTCTTGATCACTGATCATGTCTTTTAACACCAAGGAAACTGCAAAGAAAATGTAGGAAATAAATAGCTTTGTCATGAGTCATGGCAAACCCTGATGAAATAAATAAAATTATAATAGTTTGTGATATAGAGGTAGATTTCACTCCATGATTTCATAGTTATCTGATTAGCAGGTACTGTTTGACTATATGCAGACATACCAACATTGGATTAAAGCTTGTCAGTAGTGATGAATGTTCAGCTTTGCAATGGGGGTACCCATCTAGGACAACATAATCATAGAGCAATATAAAATCATAAAGTAAAATAAAAAATTTTTAATTTTAATCAAAAGTTCATTAAATACAGCACCTCATTGGTACTAGAAAATAAAAGGCTGAGGCCACATGACCCCCCCCCCCCTCCCGCAGAAACTGTTTGAGGTCAGAGTGTCACTTAAAAATTCATAGATATTCAATGCTATCCCAACCTGCATACACTCTAGTAGGCCATATATACGGACGTCTTGCAACCATAGACCCCCTCCCCATTTTCTTCGTACCAGAGCTCCTATGACACCTACAATGACACATTCTTTCTCACACAAGTTCCATGAGCTGCACTACTAGACTCTGAGTTTGTCTTCTCTCAAACTCTCTCACGTGCGTATATGTGTTCATCGTTAAGGTAAAGATCAATGCAATTAAAAAATAATAATGAGAATAAGTGAAACACCACAAGAAACTCAAAGACACAATTTTTTTTTACCGATTTTCAGTGTTGAGAATCTCCCTTAGCTTCGTAATTTATTATGACTTTCCGTAGAAACTATGGTCAATATGTAAAAGTTGGCAACTCTGCTGTACGGGTATTCTCTACGTTTCACATTGAAAAGAAACAGGTTCCTACATGCAGCTAAGGCTGGGATTACACTATAAAAGTTTTTAGAAAGATCTTTTATAAAATTTGAAAAACCCAATAAGCCCATTAGTTATATTTGCTCGAATGTAACAGATGCGCCTACTGGTTACATTTTTCAAGTTTTATAAAAGAACTTTTATCAAACTTTTATAGTGTAATCCCAGTCTAAGTGGCTGTTGGCTAAGTAGGTTTTCCAGTTCCATAGGAGGATATGAACAAGGTGCATGTGTTAGTAATAGTGGTAAGTTTTCTAATTTTGAAGTGCAAACTAGAAATGGATCGAATATTATGCTGCTATTTAGTATTTGGCCCTTTTGCCAAATATTGAATTACTTAAGCATTATTTGGAATAATATCTATAAATCTAAGCACAACAAACTAATAAAAAAATTATCTAATTGAAATATTTTTCCCCTTAAATTAAAAACATTGATTATATTTTGTGTTGTGTGTAGCCCTTTATTAACAAGGTTACGTCAGAATGAATTACTAGGATAAGGAAATACAGGGCCCCCCAATCAAAAAATTAAAAAAAGTAGGACAGTAAGAAAAATTATTTATGGCCAAAATAGGGTACTAGCAACCACAAATAATTTTTTCCTGTCTCCCCTCACAATATATATTACATTCTTTTTTTGGAGTCTTCTACAGTCCAGTCTGTCAACTCTCTTCGATAATACACGCAGCAAATAATGAAGAAATATAAGATTTTTTAAGAATGACACTCTTTCGAGATCACTTCCAAGAAGTTTCCACCAAATGTGTAAATTACAAGTCTCATAAATAAGTCAACATGGACCAGATAGTTTTACTGCATTGTCCATCCCCTTTTTAAAAGGCTTTGGTTAAATTTCAACACTCAACACCAGTATAATAGTTTTTGACAAATGAAGCACTTTCATTTCTAGCTCTTTACTGAGCATTATAAATATTGTTTAAGCCTTTTCATGCCTAAAAATACAGAAGACAACTGAAAGTTATTAAATATAATCAGTCACATAACCTACAATAGGCTAATGTACCCAACTGCTTTGTTATGCAAACTATTGTTTCCCCTATACACAAAATGTGCACCATAATTTTGAATGATGAATGTTATTGTCCAAGACCATGAAGTAGTAAATACAAAATTACTTTTTTTTCAACCAGGCACAAGTTTTTAATTACTACTCTACTTGTTGAACCCTAAAACTAAGCAAATGAAAAATTAATAAGCCACCAAATGGTCCACTCCCCATTCTGCAAGCAAATTTGAGTTGGATGAGTACAGTGTCGTTAATTTTCCATTTTTAAGTATTTTTTTCCACTTTGCCATATAAAATTCCATTGCTTCAGGAATATTCATGTAAATTTTCAAGTCATTCTGACAATGGTCACCCTCCCCAAAAGCTATGAAAAAAAAAATTTTCATAGCAAAATGTTTTCAAATATAGTAGATAATGATTCTGCCAAAGCAGAAATTGTAATTACAATCATTCTTAAGGTTATTTGGGGAGGGGGAACGATGGCCATTCAGGAAAGAATAATTTAATTAGCATTGCATGATTTCATAATTCATGGAAACATCACAAAAATAAAGTAATTAAACAAATAACTACAACTTTAGAAATGGTAGATATATTGTCCACCGTAAAATGGCAATGAGGTGAAAGCAAAAAAATGCTTGTTCAACAACAGATCAGACGATGTCATGGTCATGTGGAAATTCTTGAAATTCACCTAAGTTTGCAATCCGACCTCTGTTCATAACATTTTGAGGTACTCACTCCCCCCCCCCCCCCCAGCCAGATGTTGCAAGGGTTAAGGTCAGGTGAACTGACGGCCGGCCATATTATTGTCAAAATTGTTCTTCAGCAACTGCTTTGCCGGTATTGTGATGTATATCTTGATAAAAGTTACTATCCACACACTGATGCGGTTGAGCTGTCGAAATGTGGTTGCACAAAATATATTATACTGCTGGCCAAGTACAGCATCATCTACTTGCACTTTTTTTTTCTTATCTTTTGCCAGAGAAATTTTCATTGATTCAGGAGTACCCACTCAAATTTTCAAGTCATTCTGACCAGTAGCTCTTATTGTGTAGTTTTGGACTCAAAATTTTAATTACAATGTTCCTCTGCGTATAGCTGATTATTTTTCATAAAGCTGTTACTACTATACAGTAGAACGTTGATTAACTGAGCTTTAATGGTGAAAGTAAAAAAAAAAACACTATTGAATATTAAGATGGGTAATATACAGTACGAGATGTGCTACTTATTATGAGAGAAATTAAAATGTCTGAGGTAAATGTAACTAGTAGTACATTAGTCTTTGTGTCCCTTAGGGGCAGCTGGTGTCTTTATCAAATTATAAGACCACCTATCCCTAGCATGATGGTGTCGCTACTGTTGCTGCTTCTTTGTGAAGGAAAAAATCAAAAACAACCCTGTGAGATAATATACCACTACATCAAGATGTGTAATACAATCCTTATTCATGACTTTGCTAAAGATAAAGCATCAGAGTTCAGCCAATAGTTAGAAAATCTGGCTTAATGAGAAATTTTGGCTTCTATTTATAACTTTAAACAACAAAGATACTTAATGCAAAAAAAATTATATTCAGACCACTTTCATGAGATTTTTTTTTGAAAAAAACCACTTATATCATCTTGCACCATTTAAAGATATATCATCAGAAGTTACCTCAAGAATATAAAATGTGGTAGGAATAAAACATGTTAGTTAATAATGAACTAATATGATAGTTTTCAAGGGAAAAATTATATTAAGGTCATTTTATGGGGTTTTTTTTAAATCAAACGATTTTTTTAAAAAAAAAAAACCACTTGGTTGAAACCATCATGCTTTAAACCAAACAACCCTGATTGTAATGCATTGAAAATACTTAGTGCAGTTTAGCTAAATGCTAAGTTCAACTCCCTATATTTTTCTAAAATTTTTTTCTATGCACAAAATCAAGAAATGCAGCAGCTTTCTTTCTGCACTGTATCTAGGGGGTTAAGTTGAAGTCTATATTTACCCCAAAGATCTTGTATATTTTTTTAATCACAAACTTTACCACATATCAGCAACATGCATACCATACTAGGTTACTTTTACTTCAATATCATTGAAGTTATGTAAAAAATAACAAAATTTAAATTGTTTTTTCAATTGATATTTTTTTTTTTTTTTTGGAAAGTCTGAAGTGATTTAAATTGTTATTTCAATCATGATTTAAATCCAAGCTGATTTAAATCAATGTACCCTGAATAACAAATAATTTTCAGCCAAAACAAAGTATAGCAACCACAGGTAAATCTTTTCTGTTTCTCCTCAAAATATACATTTATTACATTCTTTTTTGGTCTTTCAAAGTGCAGAGTCTGTCAACTCTCTTTGACAATACACAGCAAATTTTTGAAGCCATGTACATTTTTTAAGAATGCTCTTTCAAGACCGCTTTCAAAAACAGTGTAAAATGTGTAAATTACAAGATCCAATGAAATAAGTCAAGGTGAATCGTATGGTTTTACTGCATTATCAATCCTTTTTTAAAAGAGATTTATTTACATTTTACTGTTCAATACCAGTGTAATCATTTTAGAAAAATGAAGCACTTTCATTTCTAGCTCTTGACGAGTACTGTAAATATTGTTTATGCCTTTTCATACCTTAAAAATACAGAAAACAATTGAATGCTATTGGTAGTCACAATCACCAAACCTAGTTATAAGTCTATGTAACTAGGGCCCTAAATACTCATTTCTTCAATTATACAAAAAGCACAGGTCTTAGAGAAAAAAATCCACAAAAGTGAAAAATGTCGCGTCCTCGTACATTTACAAGATGAGTAAACAAGCCAGCAATATTGGTGCAGAAAAAAATTACGAAGCACGGGCGACAAAAATTTATGGTCAGAAAAAAAAAACCCACGGAAAAAATTTGTTTATATTCAGTTGTAAACATGAAATCACTGCCACCACCAGTGAGGAAAAAAATGATTGTTAAATAATTAGTAGTTGTCGAGTCTGAATGGTATCCTGATTGATTGGAAATCGGCTACTCTCGAAACCAAAAATTTTTTCTTCCTCTAACTACTATGTCAAAAGGAATACTTAAGGACCAGTAATTTACAGTTCCTCTCCTACCAGTAGTTGAAGTGGTCCTTAACTTCAGTCCTCTGACCAGTAGTTCATTTGGACTAGTAGTTACTAAGGACCGCCGAGATAGTTTACCCCCAGATTCAAGCACGTAAAAAGAAATTACTGAGATAATTTTCATCAATAATGAAATCTTGGGTAAAAGGGGTTGTATGTCATGTTTTTTGTGAAAAAATATCACTTCTTTAGCTCAAATTTTATGTCACCTATAAATCATATAAAAATTTTCTAAAAATTTATTTTGGAAATATTCATTCATATTCCAACCTTTCAAAAAAAAAAGTTGCAGATAAGACGTGGTTGTATATACTCTGCACTAAGGAATTCCTGAGATTTTTTTTAAATGCATAATCTGCAGATTATAAGTAGGAAAATATGATAGTTCGATCTTCATACTTATTTACTTTAAAGAACCAAATGTAGTATAAATTCAATAAGAAGAAATACCTTCTAATAACTCTTTACGAAGAACTTCATTTTTGTTATTTAAATCCACCATGCAGTTGAAATGCATCATTTCAGCATACTGTGATGTATGTAAGATTTCAAACAGCTGCTCTTTGTTTATTTCATTTTCATCACGTGCTTTGTTTATTTCATTTTTATCACTTGCTTTCAGTTTGCTCTCCCAAGGCAAGGATTTCTGCCTAGCTTTAGGTATGAGGGCTGCTTTCCATGCAGGATCTGTAACAAAACAAAATCAAAATAAAAAGCAAAACATTTTCATGCACAGTGCGATACTTCTGAGTGATACAGGAAATTATAATTTAGAATGGTTTAAATTAAATATTCATTGTAATTAGAAAAACCTCTCATTTAGGACACAGGTGGGACAAAAAAAATCTGTCCATAAAAGACAGGTGACCATTAATCAGGAGTTTGAAGGCATACTTTCATTATAAATGAAGAAATTATTATTCTGCCATAAAGGAGAGGTGACCACATCTGCGAGGTGTCCGTTAACAGAGGTTTTGTTTTTTAAATTTCAGTTGTTTTACATGATTACTGAAATGAAAAACTGTTTAATATTTTCTTTTTTCCAACTGGAAAGTGCCTGAAAATAAATTCATACTACAATATGACTGCATGGCTTATTACTTTAGTGCAGTAATTTTCACCCTGTTTGACTCATGAAGTCCTAATTAAAAACCATATCTATGTCACCCTCTTACCAGACACTCCTCTTTTTTTCTATTTGTTAACTAAATTTGATTACTGTCAAACTTGGTTAATTTGAATTTTGGATAACTTGAACTTTTATGAAATACCCTTGAGTTTATCTAATTTAATGTCAAAATTTCTAGTCAAATCTGAACTTTTGAATATTTTGGATAATTCGAAGTGGGAGGGAAAAAAATCATGAGTTTTATATGAGCAAATTAAGTCACTTTGCTTTTCTCACCCAAGTTGTTGAACCAATAAATTTTTAAAGACTAAATAGGCCTCCGATTTTTATGACAAGTCATATTTTGAGCATTTTCTAGCTACTGGTTATATTTTAATCATTTTTGAACGATCGTCATACTTTAGGAATTTCCGAGCAATAGATAGTTTTTTGATCATTTTATCACCGAAAATTTTAATCTGTAGGCATTTTATTCATTGATGTAGTGCGCAATTACAATGAATTCTTGTTTTCCTTTTTTTCATAAACTTTTGAATTCTCAGCAACCACATTTTTGTTCTGAGAGGATCCTTTAGCCATGTTTTTCAATGGCATGCCAAACACTTGCGAAAGATGTTATTCATTTGGACACTCGAAATTTTCATATTCAATGCATCATGCTTAAACAAAGAGACTTTAGTCAGGAGGGGCAGACTTGGTTTTATCACCGCTCCCCGTCACTTTGATACCCCAAAGCTCTAACAATATTTTTTACATTATGTCAATGTTTTTGTTTTTTTTTTGGTAGATAATTATTACCTAATTTGAATGGTAATGATTATGTTGTAATTTGCAGTCAATCTACAGGAGGAAGCACCGACCCGACAGACATATGTGCCATCAAAGGAGTGCAGCAGTCAGGTGAGGGAGTATGACTTGTGGCCAAACTGAGAGGAGTTATTGACGCCACATACCCACCCTCAGGAGAGGTCAACAGCCAGGAAAAGATATACAACTTTACAACTTGCTGCCTAGATGATAGCGGACCCATGACTACTGAAGACCTGATGCAGACAATTAAACTGATATGTGGAAGCTGAATAATATAAAAACACGGATGACTGATCAACCAATTCACTGCAATTCAAAATTTTATATTCCAAGATTATTGACAATCATTCGATTAATTGATGATTGTGTAAGACGACCTGGGATCCTTCACAAATTCCTTCATTTTCAATTAAAACTTAATAACTGTTTAGCCCCCAGGGACCTCTCAGTTACCGGAAACCACCCGAGGTACCTGCTGGCATTCTGGCTCGGGCCAGTTATGTTCGCTAAGTCTGGCAGTCAGGGTGGTCGGGTCTCCACGCTGTCGGGCTACTGATGTCCCACATAAATTCTGCTTACACCCGTGTGGAGGATTCCGGAGCTTGTCGTATTACCTTCCTCTCCCGATCATAGGGTCCCGTGGATCACAGGTGGGAATCCCAAAGAGTCGTCGTCCAACTCTGTATAAGAATATGAAAATATTGTGCAATATCAAATTGTGATAAATATTTTGCAATGTAATTATACAAGAATAATGAGCAATATTTTTACCTTCATGCCGTCTGTGGGCCACGGACCACTACACAGTCAATAATTTTATGAGAATTTCAATGTGCAATAGGCCTATTATTGCGGACCCTGGCCAGGTCTTCAATGTTGCCAACTTCCATGTCAAAAGTTAAAAATAGTGTTTTATTCCGTATGATATGTAATGAGTTTTACTAAGTTTTTACAGGCTATTGATTCTGCTGTCTGGTTGGTTCTTGGAATGGGAAGTTTTCCCTTAAAAGCCACCAGTGTGCCGAGAAAGACCCAGAATTAACTAACAATCACAAGGATCAGTGTTCAACAAAGCGTCTCGCTTCAAGCAGAGTATGTCACAATGTTCTACCGAATCGATAGTCTAATCAAGTTGGACGCAGAGACCTAGGACCTCCAGGATCTTAGTCCTGTCAGCCGTAGGATGAGTGAGATGAGGCACTAGCCTTCTCTTTGAGACAAACTCTTCACCAAGACCTGGTCAACTCACGTGGGGAAGGCAGATCTCTATGGGGACAGCGAAACGGAGCTGATGCCGACGCAGAGCCTCCACCACATGGGACAGAGCGGATGCCGCCTCTGTCACTTGGGATACAAACCCGTGACATCCAACACAGTTGAAGGAGATGCTGATGCGTGGGTATAACAAACTCTGATTAACAGACTGACAGATTGGTGAAACAAAGACAATTTGAAGTGCAATATTCACAAAAGTTTAAAAACTCTAAAAAATTGTTGCATTCATGTATTAATCTTTTTTAACTAGTTGAAGCTTTGAGTTATGTAAAAAAACTGTAATGTTGTAATAAATCTTATTAGTGGAAGGAAAATTGTTTCATTGTTGTCATTTGCAAAATGCTAATTCTATGTTGGGGAAAGATAAAAATAGAATCCGATATATAACGATGGCAGGTACGTTACAACTGCTAAATTTTTCATGTGATGGACTATACACCACCATCTTACGAATACTGTTTATAATTTTTATTGCCCATTGGCCTTTTATTGTTTACATTTAAATTTTCTGTTATATGATTTCAGATTGACAATTGTTTATATACAAATTTTACTTAGTATTGCTTTTGTCTAAGCACAAATGTTTTGTTGTTTATAATAAAACTTTTCAGATATACCCATCCTTTGGGAACACTTTGTTATCCCTCAGACGGGAAGCAGGATATGTCCGGTTTTCAAAGGTCAATGTCATTTTATAAATCCAAGATAGATTAATTGGATAATTCAAACTTTTTCCAGTGACTTTCAACTTTGAATGAACCAAGTTCAACTGTATATATTTTACTGGAGTGGCTGAGGAGCTGCCATGGAAAGTGCACAGTGTGGTTTCAGAGGCTGGAAACCACAGTTTAGAGAAAAAGAATATACAGCTGAACCCTGTTATGACACTCAAATAAACTCAGAATGTATTTCATGCTAATTAAAATTTACACTAGCTACCAAAACAGTGATTTCTTGAGTTTGAATAAGGTATGTAGTTAAATGATGTTGACAGTGCATACATATAATTAGTTTTAGATGTCCTCAAAACAGAAACTTCAGGATAGGAGTGAATGGATGTAGTAAGGATGAATATTTCTGGATAAATAATAAGATTTACACATTTTTAAATTCATTGTGTTTAAATAGAATGCATTATTATGAATACAGAATATAAAAGTTCTTACCAGTGCCATCCCTTGCTCTCAAAGAGCGAGTTCGTTGAAGTTCGTTTGCTGAGCTGTGACGTACTGAAGTCTTTCTTGAATACTGTAAAATAAAGTACAAAAGGAATGAAACCGATAGTAAAAACAATCCAGAAGGTGAGAGATAATTTTTTTCTCAGCCCAATATGTCAAAGAAACATATTTTCCAGATGTTATGCCAAGGGGAACTTGGAAGAGAAGGTATATCCAGAGGGTATATATGTAGAAAATGATGCTCTTCAAGCAAGTTATAAATTAGAAAAGTTCACAATAAATCATGATTGGACAAATCCCACATGCCAGGTTGCCATGACAACTAAAAACCTAGAATTGGATCCTAATTTTTTTTCTATGTCCTATAACTGAATTGAAACCTTAGGACAGCACAAAATTATCAAAAATTATGTCTCGTGTGTCTGCTAGCATGGAAAGTGGGTCTCGAACAAGTAAAAACAAGCAAAAACTATTTTAAAAATCTGATGCCATCATTGACAAAATTAACAAATTTTTACAAATTATGCAACTTATCGTGCTGCTTAAATTCTAACTTTGCTGACAATGCTAAAAGAATATCAAACTCATGAAAGAGTAACCCATCACTGGATTAGAATATAATAAGTGAAAAAGATATATAAATATAAAAATAAATTGATTTTAATATAGGAGAATTTATCAAGCTCTATCACAATCTTACATAGGATGATAACAAGAACATTATCCCATTCAAAGAATATTAATAAATATATTCTTTGTTCCATGATTAGATATTCCGTGAGATTTCTGTCAGAAATACTTATGTTCTGGACTAAGAAAGGCATCATAGTTCTTGTGTGATTTGATGAAACATTTAAAATTCCATAGGAGTTCAGATCATAACAACTACCATATATACTCGTGTATAAGCCGACCCCCCCCCCCCTCCACTTAAGGACCACCAAAACCACAATAAATTTAAAACCTGTGTATAAGACTACCCCAAAAAATCTGTGCATTTCAGAGAAAAAAAAATCTTATATTTTCATGCAAAATCAACAGCTTACAGAATATAATACTTTACTATAGAAAATTATTCAAACTTTTTAATCTGTTTCTGCTGATTCTCCAAGCTGATCGTAATCCATCAGATCATCATAGGGTGCGGCATCTTTGTTTTCATCTTCATCTAGGCTGTCATCACCATTGTCACTTTCAAAGAGGATCTCTTCAGTTCCGTCCATCTCATTGCTGATGCAACACTTTTTGAAGGATCGGATGATAATTTCGGTGGAAACAGAATTCCACGTCCCATGTACCCATTGGCACACTAGGCCAATGTCAGGTTTTTCAAGGCACCACTTTTTGTAATTTCTTTATCATCGGAACTCATCTATTCAATCCACAAATTCCTTAAAGTCTTTGAAAGGCTTGTTGATGCTCACATCTAAAGGCTGTACAATCGACGTTAGCCCACCTGGTATCAAAGCCAATGATGTTTCCAATTTCTTTGTCTCAGCTTTGACATTATCAGTTCTGTGGAGTTTGAACATATCCCATACCAATAATGACGGTTTCTCGAACACTGCTACAAAAATGACTACTGATTGTGGGGTCAATTTTTTCTCATCAAAAACTGACCCGAGTATAAGCCGACCCCCCCCCCCCCCCCCACTTAAGGAACAAATTTTTCCACAAAAAAACTCTGATTATACACGAGTATATACGGTATATCATTTTTCAGGTTTTAGTCTACTTGCAATTCTCCGATTTTATGTGTCCTTATTCCAAATAACAAAAATGCTAATATATAAGAAAAATCTCCACAGAATACTCATTTATAACTAAAACTTTGACATATATTTATACTAAAAATCAACTTCATACCATTTTGCTGCAGTTTGCACCTCCAATTCCACTAGTTAGGTCTGAGTAAGATGGTTGATTGCCCAACATTTCCTGTTTAAATAAATATATATATATCTTTAAATATAAACTGGGCTCTTAAATATATAAATTGGGCTTAATTGTTATCAAGTCATTCTGCTTATGAAGTCATTTTTGTTATCTCCATGGGTGACGTTATACTAACGTCTGACCCCGAAATCAGAATGTTTTATTGTTCTGCAAGAAACCCTCACCTGACTGAAAACGTTGCTGAAAATTCTCACAATAGTATTTTATACAGTGAAAAGTCCTCCTCTTAAAATTCTTCTAGAGATTGTTTTGTGATGCAAGTCACAGTTTTGGGCATATTCTGCTTTGGAATGTCTGACTGTACTACTGTTTTTGGCATTCATCTCCTCCCAATGCAATGAACCAGCACCTCCTAGAGATAAAAGGCCTAGGCATGAAATGCCAAGTTCATCTGAACGCCATGAGAGGTAGTTGTAAGACTACTTGGCAAGTTTGCCACATTTTTAACCACAGCATCCTATTTTGATTCTTATTTTGGAATAGAATCTTCCGGGTTGGCTCACAAATACTGTCCAGTGATTGGATGTGGGTCAGAAATCACCAACTCTGTGCCCGATCCTTTCTTTTCTGCATAAGGATGATACTAGCACAAGCAGTGCAATTTTTTCCTCTGAATATTCTGAGTAAGGATAGACTACTTCTGTGACGCCATGAGCAGTGCGTGGAGGCCTTCTATCTCTAGGAGGTGCTGAATGAGCTCTGCCTGCTCCTCTCGCACTTTATCTCATTTTCTTCTGGACTAAAAAAGCAATTATTTATTCAAAGACAAGAACATTTAAAAAGCAGAGGAAAGCTATGATTAAATACCAGAGAAATCAAGAGAAAGAGCAAAGCATTGATGAAAGAGGCCTCTACAAAGTGATGAAAGTAGAATTGCTCAGAAAATCACAACTGAAGTATAACTGTGATAAGACTAGTCTTGTACAGATTGCATAAGTTAGAAACAACATTCTTACAATACAAAAATTTCAACAGCCAAAGTGTTTTTTTATTGTGCTCTGTCTCAAGTGACCATATCCTCAAGATTTTTCAAACTGAAAGTGATAACATATGATAATGGAGGATATTGTTAATCTCATAAAAGGAGTTTGAATAAAACATGACTGTTAGCAATTCAACATACATTTTGACCATGTGCTGCAAGAGAAAACAAAGCAATCGTAGTTGAAAGCATGGTTTTGTCTATATTATGCCTAATACCTTGCTGCAACAACATAAGTCTGATGATTGTGCCTAACTGTTGTGAGTACAGCTATAAGGGAACCATAAGAACTCATTGTTCCTTTGTTGAAACTTCCTTTCTTTACTCTGTGTGTGTTCAAGCAAACAAAAGTTGGCCTTTTGGAAACCAATATAAACATTCAAGAAGTTGTAGTTGAAGTCAAAGCAGTAGTAGCTGTCTGACAGTTGATGTTTGATAATTCCAGATATCTATTGACATATTACAGTTTCAAAGTAGCCTATCATTTGAGTCAGGTTTTTACTCTGTATACATATAAAATCTAGTCCAAAAGCTCAAACAGTTCCCAAGATACGCACATAAACCTGACATAAAGTGTGGCATTTAAGCTGAACTTTTTATACAAAAAGAATAATTTGGCTTACTATTAAGTATATACTATGCGTATACATTTGATGCACTTCAGCTTGTCATATATCAGTAATGAAACAACATTTCAAAATCAAAAAAAAAACCTGTTTTTCTATTCTTCTTTTGAATACATCTGTTTCTCTCATCAATGCAAGAACCTTATCACTGGTGACCGGAAAATTCTCTTTGGCTAAAGGTAAAACCCCATCATCATCATCCATCTGAAAATACACATTGTGTGAACATGTATTCCTAACATAAAAATTAATGCAAAGCAGATAGATACTTTCAAGATTTTTTTTTCTCGCCATAAGTAAATTTAAATTTTCTTCAAGGTATTCAGTAAATATGGAGCATTTTCAATCTTTTCAGGCATGAGCCTGTATTGAGTTTTGATTACTGGGTGCACTACAATTTTCGGTGCCACTGAAACTGAATATTAACTGACACATAGTATGAAGTTGGTTGAAAATATATGAAACAATTGGCTTCTCTGATTTAGGATCTAGGACTACAGCAGGATCTCATAAATAATGCAACATATTTAAACTTTAAAAAAAAACAACTTGATTTAGTTCATGCCCAAAAATTTCAAAAAAGCTTTTGAAAAAAATTCACATTGCAGTCCAATCATTTTAATCAATTCAATAACAATGATCACACTACCATTAATACTAAAAAAAAGATTTATAATATGAATTTAAAAAAGAAATTGGACAGCAAAATCTCACCTTTCCTGTAAGGACATTGATTTTTGCAAGCAATTGTGCGTTTTTCTTTTCCAGAGACAAACGTTTTGCCTTTTCTTTGTCCAATTCTTGTTCCTGTGGGATGGAAAACTCGTGAAAAAAATAACAGTAAACAATAAATTTTCAATTTCTGAAAAACCAACACATAAATTTCAAATTGATTCTTCATATACATGAGAATATGGGTTGATTCTTAAAACTATTAAACCAAACTTCAAAAGGTGATAGATGACACCTAGACATATTTTTTCACCATAGAAAAAATGGTTTAATCTGAAGTGTTTTTAACGCATGCACACATAAGAAACAGTAATGACTTTTTTTTTTTCAGACCCTGTACATACAAACAGGGGTACGAAGTCAGGTTTAAACTCTAACCTTTGATTTTTGGACACACACTATCTGCTCTCAAGACGTCTTCACAAGAAGCAACAAAGACTGAATAGATTAGAAAATCATGGGAGAGAAGGACAAGCCTACTATATACCATGTACTAGCCCAGAAATGTTTAAAATAGACACATATTTCATAGTGGAAATAAACAGCACTTCATCAATCATGCACATTCATGAAACCCTGCGCGTCTTACAATGGACACATATATGGATTCGACTGAAATGTGAAGGATTATGATCATTCTATTAACAAACTAGTTTTCATAATCCTGAAGGCTAGCTGGCGGCATTAAAAAAAAAAAAAAAAAAGGACTAAAACATTTACTGCTACCTATATGGTATGGAAAATGTGATAAATCAGTGATTATACATAATCACCAATAATCTCGATAAGTTTGATGAATTTCACTGCTTCTATTACAGGCAAAATTTAATAAATATGGAAATATCACTAAAATTCAACCACTCATCAGTTCCTCCCGTATGTGAAGGGTGCACTACTTATATTTTGCCATAAAAATAAGATTAAATTCAAATAAGTGTAAAGTTAAAAACATAAAAACTTCCATTACTCTTGTAATGTTGGTTTTCTACCGATCAACTTCATTATCCTAGACTGCACCTTTGAGCAAAATATCTGATGAATTTAAGTACCATATTTTAGCATGTATAAGGAACCCTGATTTTTTAGGTTAAAATTTGGAAAAAAAATTGAAAAGAACAAACATAAAACTGACTCGTTGTTCACTAAGCCAAATCTTGGCAATCATTAAACAATACATATTTTCAGATCATGTAACTGCTTTTTCCTCCTGTCTCAAATTTAATTCAGCATCAATGAATAAAACCACTAGCAAAAAATATGAACACCAAAAATCTTTCTTCTGCTAACATGAAAGATCGTTGAACTCAAATTAACTTCATGGATTAACCCATTAAAGGTGACTTTGATTTTAAGAAAAAAAAACCAATAAGTGGAACCACTCCCACCTTTATTGGTAAAGGAAAAAATTAAAATTTAGAATGGCAAATATTCTTACCAACCGGCATCAATGGGTTAACATTTTTATAGTACAGAAAAAAGGTTTTGTTCATGAGGGCACTCTCTCTATTAAAATGAATGCATGGTGGCAACTCAGTATCACACATATTGTATAGTGCAGGTATCTGAATTCACTCAATGTACAACCAAAGGGCCATTCAGCATCAACTAAATAAGAAAAGAAATTCTATTGACACGATGCAGGGCTCCCACTTAAAAAATTAGAAAAAGAGAAAGCAGCACTAAAAAGTAGGACAGGAGAGGGTACTCTTTAGACAGCGTAATTATAGCATAACAAAAAAAACCTAACATTTTTTTTCTATTTAAAATTTTTTTCTTTTTCACATAACTATCCTATAAGAGTGACTCAAACCAAAGCAAAACGACAAATGACAGTTATAAAAACAATTTTTGACCAAAACAGTGTACTCGCAACCACAGATAAATCTTTTCAGTCTCTCTTCGCAATATATATTACATTATTTTTTTTATGGAGACTTTCCATACTGCAGTGTATCAACTCTCCTCGACAATGCATAACAAATTATGAAGATATACTTTTTTAAGAATGACACTCCTTCGAGATCACTTTCAAAAGCACAGCGCAAAATGTGTAAATCAAAAGATATGATGTAAATAAGTCAAGGTGAACAGCATGGTTTCACTGCATTGTTCATCCTTTTTTGCAAGGGATTTGTTTACATTTTATTCTTCAATGCCAGTGTAATTGTTTTTAACAAGTGAAGCACTTCCATTTCTAGCTCTTTGCTGAGTATTGTAAACATTGTTTATTCCTTTTCACGCCCTCAAAATACAGAAGATATTGGGTAACATCAGAATCACCAAACCTAGAATAGGCCTATGTACTGTTTTTAATTTTCAAAATAAGGAAACTCAAAATTTTAATATAAAAAGTAAATTCAAAAGCCCAATGATCTTTATGTTGTACAGCATTTATTATTTTGAATTTTGAATCAGCAATTAGGGAACAGAATTCAAGTCTGTATACAAAAAAATAATTCCTCTGCTTTTTTTAAATCAGGGGAACCTTGGTGCCACATTGTAAGGTAGTGAAAATACTTGGTGCAGTTTAGCCTAGTGTTAAGTTCGGCTCCCTATATTTTTCTGCAATTTTTTCCCAGGCACAAAATCGAGAAATAGAGCAGCTCTCTTTCTGCAATGTATCTAGGATTACGTTCAAGTCTATATTTACCCTGAAAGATCTTCTATACTTCTTTTAATCACAAACTTTGCCACGTATCAATAACATTAGTTTCATGAAAAAACATTTACCAAATAATAATGGTAATAATTTAATACATAAAAAAGAATCTTGGATTTGCTATGAACTATTTGATAATTTCAGGTGAACTTTATAAGTGACTTTGATGAAGCTCATACTGATAAGGGGGTCATTCAAGTATTACGTCAGCATCGATGGGAGGATTCCAATTTACTGACTTTTGATGACAAGGGGGAGGGGGAGGGGTTTGGATGATACATCATCAATCACCCTTTATGAAGATATGAAATATTCTTAATGGCATCTTATTTGGTGCACCAAAAACGAAAAAAGCCTTTCGATAGTTATTTGGGCACCTGAACTAACATTCTACCTATTGATAAGTCCCTTACAGAGCCACCTTAATGATCTCTAAATCTTTCATGGATCCTTTAAGTGCTCTAGAAATGTTTCCGGGCCGCTTAAGTGCTCTAGAAATGTTTCCGGGCCGCTTAAGTGCTCTGGAACTGTGCCATGCATCACTCAAGTGATCCATAATTATGCCATGGATCACTTAAGTAATCTGGGAATGTTCCACGGGTAACTTGAGTGATGTAGAACCGCACTAAGGGCCGCTTAAGTGCTGTAAAACTGTGCAACGTGTCACTCAAGGGATCTCTAAATGTGCCACGGATCATTTAAGTGTTCTGGAACTGTGTCGCGGGTTACTTAAGGGATCTTTGAGGCCTACTTTAGTGATATGAAAATGCACCCCTGGTCACTTAAATGCTCTGGAATTGTGCCATGGGTCATTTAAGTGATCTGTAAATGTGCCGCTTAGTTCATTTTTTACGAAATTAGTTTTGAGGGGGGCAAGCCACATCAGATAACCCTCAGGGCCACATTTTGTCTGCGGGTCAAGGGTTTTTTCTTTCAAAATTTAAATTTTTTAAAAAATATTTTATGCATTAAAAAAAATTTTTTTTCTTCTGGGGGGATATGGGGGGGGGGGGCTCACGAGCCCCCCCCCCCATATCCCCCTCCCACGTACGTTTCTGATCCCGCCAATATGTGTTAGGAGGTAGGGAGCAGTGATGATAAAATTTTGCTGACAAGGGGGGAGGGTGTCAAAAATGGCTAAAAATTTGCTTACATAATACTTGAACGGCCCCTAATGCCTATGTACATTTTTTGAACATCAATTTATATTTTAATTTATTTACAAAAAATATAGATGAATGAAAATGAAACAAGACAATGATTAGATTACAAACGACTTGGTCAAAATGATAAATATTAAAGAAAAATTGTATATTAAGCACCACAAAAAACCATTTAGACTTGACTATAAAATTGAGTATAAACAATATGAGGCTAATTTTTAAAAATAAAGAAACGTAATACTAAAGATACAAGTGTTTCTCTCCCCCCCCCCCCCAACAAAATCTGGCTAAATCTTTTGGAATTACTCAGGGGTGGGAAGTGACTAAGTCCGTTTTGGAGCAGCAAATTCAGGATTTGGAGCAATTTTGGAGCAGCAAAATATGGGATTTGGAGCAGATATTTATAAATTGGAGCAGTGAAATTAACAAGAATATTTTCGTTGACCCTCAACCCTTTTCAAAAAAAAACTGCAGCATGTCTTTTGTTATCAAACATCTTTTCGTCAGCTTAATTTTTGTTTTTGGTGTTTTAGGCTTTTGACACCTTATTTGAAAGAGCAGCTGTCATAAAATTTTTTGCACCTGTCTATTTAAGATGATTTTTGCTTACTGACGACACTATTTGCTGCCTTGAACAGCAGCACTTCAAATGAGCTAAAAAATTTTTATAAGTTTATAATTTTTTTATACTTGGAAAGACATTGCTGCAAAATGGGAGAGAATTTCGGAAGAATCAACACGATGTTTGGCGATTCAGCACTCATTATCTGGCGAGATTGGCGATCTGACACTCGTCATTCGGCGATATTGACGATTTAACGGCTCGTTATTCGGCAACATTGGCGATTTAAAGCTCGTTATTCGGCTAAGTTTCTAAACTAACATTCGTAATTCGGTGGACATGCGCTTTTTACTCCTGGAATGAAAATTTTTTTCATGAAACATCGAGATTTAACACAATGACAATCGACTACAGTAATTTCTGCTGCTTCCAGTGATGACTTTTTTTTTAAACGGAAACACTCGAATTTGCACTTTCAAGCTGAAAGGCATTGCAAACCATCTTCAGTTCCACGATCACGGACAATATCGGGATTTCGCGATAGAAAGCCTGATCAGGGGCCGATAGTTTAAGTATAGTGGAATAAAACACGCTCTTCTTGTAAAAACGTCTCATGGCTAGCAGGAACAAAAATTTTTTGGTGCCCTTTCCGAAATTCCGGGCATACTGAAGCAAAATTCGTTATTTGGCGCAGAAAAATTCAAAAATATGCTATTGGAGCAGGATGGCGCAAGATATTAGTTTTGGCGCAGTGCGGCGCAATTGCCGCAGAGTTCCCACCCCTGAATTACTGAGTATATTGTATTGTACACCAAAAACATCAGTATATGAATAAAACTACACCAAAGAAAAAAAAGAAACAATACTCACCATGGAATACAACTTTTCAACTAGTTTAGATGCTTTTATCTTCTCCTCATTAATTTCATAAATGTAAGATCTCTCATTCTCCTTTGCTTTCTTCAAATTAGCCTCAGAAGAAATCAATTTTTCTTGCAAATGACTTGCAGTGTTTTGCAAATCTTCTATTTTCGATGTCTTACAAGCATCCCTAGTAGATGCATTCTGTAACTCTCTTTCTTTTATGCTCATTTCTTCAGCCTTTTATTAAGTTTCATGAAAAAAAAAGTGTAACCGTTAAAATTTTTTTTAAAAAAGAGCAAAATATTTATTGAATGTACATATCACACTGAAATTTATCAAGTGTTACATTTTTGATTCAAGTGTGTAATTAAAAAGTCACTATAGTCCTCCTTTGATGAAATTACAGATGTGTTTGGAATCCAGAAATCTGGAGATTCTTGGAAAAATCTCCAGAAGGGTTTCGCCCATGGACCCAATCTAAAAACATTTTTGAAAAAACAAATGTTTCAATCGATTGAGGAAAAGTGCCTGCCTTCCCACCCTAGGCAGGTCCTGCATAGTCCCCGAGCATATATATAATCTGCTCTCAGGGTGTAATATATAATTACACCCTGATATGTGTCTAATGTATATACACTTGACATATAGTGGATGTATAACAATATAATCATAGTGGATGCTGCTATCAGTGATGGGTAATCTTGGGTATACAGACTCTCAAAAGCAATTGTATATTTTCTTTTTGAAGACATTCGATCAGAGAAAACAATTTCAAAAACTTCGGTGATCAAAAAAAAAAAGTTCCAGCGGTATTACATATCATATAGAGTACAATCAATCTCTTATTTTGGTCTTAACACGATTGTTAATAGAAAATAATAATTATACAGGAATTTTGGCAATTAAGACCATCCTCTGATAAATGGTTGCTGATAAACACTAAGAAAACAGTCACATTGTCACCAATTTGCTTAAATGTGGCCACCAAGGTTTTTTTTATGGATGCTCGACAGAAGTGATGTCATCAACGGATTAGGCAGCATAGGCATCGGAAATGTTTCAAACCTGTAGGTGCTCAGATTATGCTGTATGCAGGAAATCATCATTTGCGATTTAATTCTAGGGGTACTCAAACCTGTTCTACAAAATACACAGCATCCCTGGCTCTGACGCCTCTGGCAAGTAGGTTCTGTGTACTATGGCTGCCCTCTATAGGTGTTTTTTTTTTATGGTGGCCATAGTCTGATATCATGATATCGTGAAAGTTGAGGGAAATTCGAAAAAATTTTGACCTAGAAGAAATTAAAAAAAATTTTCTTCAAAATCTCATTTTCTGCTAAAATCCGGAGAGTGGGAGGAAGGAAAAAAAAAATCAGGAGTCTCCCGCTTAAGTCCGGAGAGTTGGCACATCAGAAATTACCGGTAAATGTAGGTGACTGGATTAAAATGACTGGAGGGAAAAACTTTAGTAGAAACAATAACAAATCTGCATCAGGTAGAAATACCCTTAATGTCCAATGCAGTTTCATTTCAGGATATCAGAAAACACTAGTGTTGAAATAAAATTAAATGTTGTCAATGCCCTTGTCTAGAGAAGCAGCTATGTTCTAGACTTCTTGTACTCATTCCCACATCATTACGTTAAAACTAAGTGAAATTTTTGCCTAACCAATTTTTACACCGATTTAAGGTAAAAATTTATTAGCATTACCGGGGGGGGGGGGGGGGAAGAGACCAGAATGCAAATGATAAAACAGTGTTGGGAAGATGTGAGCAATGAGTACAATTATGTACCTTGTAAGTCAAGAATAGCAAAACAATCTCATTCTTGAAATTTTCATTTTGTTTTATGAAAAAAAGAAGACTATTATTACTCTAAGTTCTTTTACAAGTCATTTCTCTTCCCCCGTGTATCTCTATGGGTGTTTGTATGCTCCTATGCTATTTGTCACAACTAGCATATATGCCAAACAAACACAGACACTGCTGTTCAGGTAGGTCTACTACTACATATTTAAGTAAAACTCACTTTTCCAATACAAGAAAAAAAATGAATGGAATAATTTCTCATGAGAGCAGATCTGGGGATAAATGCTTCCTAAATTTTTCTCAATCCCAGGAAGGAGGGAATCAGATAGCTCTGATCCTAGGATTGGGTTGTGCGGTATCCCATGCAAACGACCTCCAGTGTATCACATGATCACGGGTATTGGATCTGAAAAACAGCAGCAGAGCAGGCAATCACACATAACAGTGAGGATCAAAATTTCTATGTTTGCTTTCTAGTTATAATCGTCAAGGTAATTATGTGTCATCGCGAGAAATAAATGTTATTATAAAAAACGACTCCGAAGTGGTGACCAGCGTCGACGTTAAGGAACAATAACCATTAGAAAGTTCATCTTCATTGCATGTGCGTGTGTGAATTTTTGAAAAATTTTCTTCCAGAGCCTCTATTATGTATGTTGTTACGACAATGACATTCTTCCATCAAAAAAGCCCCTGAAGTACATTCTCACCCACGCATTATTCATTCTCTCTCTCTCTCTGCTCTCCTGGTGAGTGTGTGACCTTCTCTTTTCTCTCTCTCCCGTTGGAGTTGATGCGATGGTGCGGAGGAAAATGCTCAAGTTGCGAAAATCAAACTTAGATTGCCTTCCTTTTTGGAATCTAATGTAAAACTATGGATTCAACAGTGCTTTTTTTCTGCTGAGTGGAATCAGTACTGACGACACAAAATATGCAACCTTGGTTTCTTATTTGGACAGAAAATACCCATCTTTCATCTTGGATCTAATATTAAATCCTCTAGCAATCAACTGATATAAAGCCTTGTCAGATCGTCTCATAAAAGAGTTTAGCACGATGGAACATCAAAAAGTCAAGGAACTTTTGAACGAGCTACAGCCAGGTGATCAAAAGCCAAGCCAATTGCTGCGAAAGATGAAAGAACTCTCCGGCAACAAGTCACTGACGAGTTCTTGCACATCTTGTGGATGCAACACTTACTGCAAAGTATTTAAGCAGCATTATTGGTTTCCAGTAAGCCATTAGATCAACTTGCTGTGCTAGCCGACAAAATGGCTGAAGTCACACTCCAAAATAACACGTGTCGAATCCAGCCACCATCATCATCACAACTGCAGTCAACTCATCATAGGGCCCCCCCCCCCACAAATCGCCAATATTATGAAAAGGGAGGTCCCGTAGATTGTGGGTGGGAATCCTGAGGGGATTTGTAATGTATCGTTGGACCCCCGGCACAAAAGTACACTTTTGATTCAATGTGATCGGTGGTTTGGGTTAAATATTTTGTTTACCTGTCAGAATATGCATAAATATTAACCTTTTTGTTTTCCTGGAGGTCGATTGCAATTATCGTATGATTGGTGATTGCAACAGACTCATCTCAGTTGGTTTGCTGTCATTTTGGAGTGGTGATTGTTTCACTTTGAAATATGTAAATTTTGCTGATATTTCAGCTTTGATTTGTTTTTTTAATATCCTGAAACATAAGGGACAGGTAATCCGGTTATACAGTGAAAAATACCAGTTCATTAACGTATAAATACTTGTTTCAAGTTGTGATCTGCTCATTCCGATTGAAACTAACATGAAGTGAATTTGCTGGTTAATATGATTGGCAGTTGTTTCTAATTGAAGTTGATACAATGTCTGGTTGTGGTGATCGATAACGTCCAATAAAATGACTGGATACTGGGTGATCCTCTACAACAATGCACTAAGGCTTGGAGGTGACAGTTTGGCGAAACTGCGGGAGAACTTGATCAATTCATCTACGATGTACCTTCGCGTCTATAACTGACAAACCAGTTCCTGAAGAAAGCCAATGATTTCCCATCTTCAAAGAGAGAACTGAAATACTCAACTTTATATTGAGAACTGTGAACCTTTTCAGTGAGATCGGAAAATTTTATTGTAATAAAAACTTTAATTCATAAAATATTTATATCAGAAAAATTATTCATATCATCAAGCAAACCGGCAAACTTAATCGTTAATGTTAAAGGTATTTAATTGTTAATAGTAGAAAAAAAAGGTAACTTTTGTTTTCATTTTGCTGTCTTGCAATTTGGATCTGATATGAATCTGGGAATGCAACAACATATGCCATACAACCGCCATACGCAAAGGACCATATTGTATCTACTCAAAGAGATCGCCCCACTTAGTCTGCAATAGAGCTCAAAGTAAACATTATTTTGTAAAGTACCAGCCGGTAAAAGCACCTCCGCATAATTAATTAGCAAATTCGCTTCATGTTCGCTTCAATCGGAATGAGCAGATCGCAACTGACTTGAAACAAGTATTTATGCATTAAGTAACCAGTATTTTTCACACCATAATCAAATTACCCATACCTTACCTCTCAGGATACAAAAAAATATGTCACTGCTGAAATATCAGCAAAATTTACATATTCAAATTGAAACAATCAGCACTCCAAAATGGCAACAGGAGTGAGGAATGGCAACAGATGAGTCTGTCACAATTGCTGATCGTACGATAACCACAATCAGGTTAACAAAATATTTAACCCAAACCACCGATCAGATTGAATCAAAAGTGGACTTTTGCGCCAAGGATCTAACGATACGTTACAAATTTATCGTCGACCTCAGGGAAAATGTGATAGAGTAAATGTGCAATGTAAATTTAAATTATAAATGTTTTTGCAAATATGGTTATACATGAAAGTGTAATATTACACCTTCATGGCATCAGTGGGCCATGGACTCAATAACATTATGAAATACCTCCATGTGTAATAAGCCTAATATTGTAGACACTGGCTAGGTCTCCACTTGTTTATCTTTTGTGTTGTTGCCAGATTCCATATATCATTGTTGTGAAATATTTTATTCTGAATGGTTATGCAAATAAGTCTCACCGTAATATGCAAATATTTCATCACCTGGATCATCCACCTGAGGAATTTTCAGATAAATCTCTCAGTAAATGTGCAATTTCTTCTAAGCTGCAACCCTTTTTGCTCTAGTAGAATTAGAAATTATCCTAATTTCTGATGAACGTAAAGAGGGAAGCAAAGGACTACCATATCAGAACAGCCAATAAAACAGCATTCGTATAGGACAAAGCTATTTAGGGGTGATAGGTGTGACAGGCACATTTCAACAAAATAAGGTTGACCAACATCATACCAAGAAAGGAACAAACACATTCTAAACTTGGTGTTGAAATGACACCATCGGAAAATTCCAGGTAAATCGGGGTTTAAAACTTCTCAATATTTATTGATTTGAAAATTTTTGTGTATGCTTTGTAGGGAAAATGACGAAGTCACAAAAAATTGTTCAATTCAGAAAAAAAATCATGCAAAGCGAGCGCATAAGTACCCAGTGTCATTTTGACACTGATGGACTTACTAGAGTTAAACCGGCATTTCCCATCAATCCTATGGTGGAGCCGTTACCCATATCTACAAATGCACCAATTGCACCTCTGACTGACACTCCTGATTTTGCTGTGAAACCAGTCAGAACCACTCGATCTGGACCCACATTTTCCAGTTTGTCTACACTGCTCGTAATCACTGGGGAGGGAGTGTGTGGGGCATCCCACGCAAATGACCCCCCAAGAGTCAAGTCAACCAACTCATATATATCATGTGATCACAGGTACTGGAGACAACCGCCTGAAAAACAGCAGCAGAGAAAATAGTCACTACACACAACAGCGTGAGGACCAAAATTTCGATGTTTGCTTTCTAGTTATAATAATCAAGGTAATTATGTGCTGTTGTGAGAAATAAATGTATTATAAAAAACAGCAACTTCGAAGGGTTATCATAAACATATGAACAATTCCAGAAAAACTAAAAAAACATTTGATAGCAAAAATTAATGTTAAAAAGTGATCAATTAATATCGCAAGTTTTTTTAATAAGTTCATAGAGTGTCCCGCAATCGACTGCTGGGATTTCGACTGGTGGATGGCAAGAAAACGGTGACAGATATTAAAGTCAAATCGGAAAAAAATGTGTGAAGTCAGGAATTTCAGATACGTCATTCATGTTGCAAGAGAATGCATAGTTATTAAAATGAAATTTTAAAAAAAAGTAACTTTTTACACCTGGTGCCCAAAAACTCAATTATAAAATTGTTGCCCTGTCTCTCCTGATGCCAACAAAAAATATTTAATGCTTTTAGGTGAAAAATTCAGAGATTTTTGAACTCAAAAACAGTGGACAGCTGGGGAAGAACGCGGCAAAAATAATGGACGCTTTTTTTCCAAACTTTCAACTGCGATTTTTGAATTCAAATATCTCTGCAAATATTGCACTAAGAATCGTGAAAAAATTTTTGTTGGCATCGGGACAAGGCAACAACTTTCTTTTTTTTTTGGGCACGGGAAATCCATATAATTTTTAAATTTTAATAATTATACATCCCCTTGCAAGATGAATGACGTTTCTGAAATTCAAACTTCTCATTTATATTCTGCAGGAATGACAAATATTCTGTCACCGTTTCCTTGCTATCCCATTTTAAAAACTGTCAGTCAATTGTGAGACTCTCTGCATAATAATTAACATAATTGGTACATTGACCAGTAGAAATAATTTGTTCTCTTCCCGCTCTGAAGGTTTCACTCTAATACGGGCCAAAAAGTCTAGGTATGTATCTTGCAGATTGCCAAAGGTGCTTCAAGTGTACCATTTATTAATGAGTTCAGTTAACTACTTCATATAATTCAAATGCATATTATAGTATTCTTAATTATTAAAAAGATTAATAAGAATATTAATTCTTCATTTTGATTATTATTAATCCTTTTCAAAAGCTTCTCAAATTATATCTATTCACTTTTTAATTCACACTATTGGTTCTTAAAGAGTTTGTCCATCTCTCAAAAGTATTTCCAAACCTTTCTGAATTGCATTGCGACAAAACAAGGCAGGGCCCCCACTCAACAAATTAGAAAAAAACGGAAAAATTAGGATTGGTAAGCGTACCCACCAGAAAATATAACAGCATAAAAAAAAAATTTAAGGATTTTTTTATTTTTTAAAAATGTTAAACTGCTTTTTTTTCCCCCCTAGATCCATTAGGATTATTTTCTTTGATTAAAATTCTGATGTATTGTTGATGCGTCATTAGAAGATGCTAGTTTGTGAGATGAATTTGAGCATTTCTTCCACATTTGAGCATCTCATCTAAATCAATGAATCCAATGAATATCGTCATTCTAATTATGTCATATTCCTAATTTGCCAGCACATTTTTAAGATTAAAATCAAACTATATACCAAATTATGTGGGTGACAATTTCTAAAATTAACTTATCAAAATCACAGCGAGGGATACCTGTAAAAAAATATCAAATGTAACAATAGGTAAGAATACCTTTATTTTGATGATTCCTTCCAATCTTTCACTCTTGCACTTCAGTTTTTCATTTTCCTCAGTAAGTGTTTGAATAGCTTCCATATGCTTGTACTTTTCCTCATTCAACTGTATTTCCACAGCGTTTAATTTCATGCTAACATCCTTGAGCTCTTCATCCAATGATACAGCTCTGCAATTCAACTGCTGTATCTCGGAATCTTTCTCACACAGTGTTTCTTCCTGAATCACATGAAATACAAAAAAATTCAAAATAGAATTACTTTTTTATTTAGTATTCCATATGTTACTCAGAAAGGCCACAAGTGAAATTTAGAGCCATGAATTGTTAAAAATTCAACAAATTTAATGAATATACTGTTTAACCTTCATAAATAGTTATATTTTAACATTCGTACAAGAGAACTAAATTTTTTGCTGCTTGAATTTCGTAAGCAATTTAGCAACCTACAAAGGTCATTACCAGAGTGCCATACAAGCAGTTTGAGCATTAAGGACATGTGTAGCTCCTTTCTGAAAAAAATTTTCCATAAGTTATTTATAAAAAGCTAGATCTTCAGAAATTACCTTTTCTTTCAAAGCCGTTTCAAGTCCGATCACCTGCAATTTCATCTCCTCAAGCTTTTCACTTACTAGATCATTCACTTGATTTTCTCTGTAATCCTGTAAAAAAAATTGTATCACTGATTTAATGTTGAAAAAATCTTAAAAGAAACCTTAACACATGCAACTAAGATACAAGCCTTAAGAACTGTAAATATTGAGTGACAATAATAAATTTTGGTTTTTACCACAGGAAAGAGGTAAAATTACAAAAAAATCAAGTACAGTGAAAACTCTATTACTATGTCCTCAAACACAGCCTACATTGCAGTTGCTTTGTCGAACACACATGGATGCCCCTAAGAGCCGCAATGCACACTTTATGAACCACTGATGTATATGGTGGGATATACAGTAAAACCTGTCTATAATGGTACTGTAGGGACATAGAAAAAATATTGTTATAGACAGGTTATCATTATAAACAGTTTGAGCATTTGCGCTATTTCCTATTGAATAGGAATTCTGCCAGGACAAAAAAAAAACATAGCTTTAGGCAGGTTTATCATTATACACAGGTTTCACTGTATTAATACACTGACATACCAAGCAGCGGAAAAACAGGTCTGTATAATAAAAATTAGAGAACTTTGTCTTTGCTCATTGTTTTCTGGTAAAGATTTCTCTTCCTTAAAAAAATGAAATAAATTTGATTCCCATCACATTCAACACAAAAAAAAGCAATGTTCGCGATTTTGTCCATTTTCCTATAATAATTTGCTAAAATAACTAACCTTTTCTTCATAAGCTCTATCAAGCTGAGTTCTCAACTCTTCAGACTTTTTTGAAAACTTCCTCTGCAAAATTGAATTAGAAAGGTAAAAAAAACATTTATCTATGATTTCCGAATTCAAAAACAAAACGTGGAACACAGCAAATCGATTTGATTCTCATCACACTCAACATAAAATATAACAGTATGCATGTACTTGAACCAATTTTTCTATAACAAAAAAAAATTTACAAGTTTGATTTTTCATTTTCTATAATAATTTGCTAAGATAACAAACCTTTTCTTCAGAGACTATATCAAGCTGAGCTTGCAACTCTTCACATTTTTTTGAGAACTTCATCTGTCGAAGTAAATTAAAAAAAAACAACCATTATTCACTAATTCTGAATTTAAAAATTTAACAAATGCTGAAAATGGCAAAATCGCTGTTGGAAATATACAGTGGAAACTTAATACTCTGAGAAGATCAAAAAACATGCAAACTTTACATCTGCCTAAGTCGACAAGGTTTAATTTCATTTCACCTTTAACAATTATGAAAAACTTTATGTATGCATATGTGCCTGAATCATCGTTGAGAATTTTACATCCCATCATGAACAAATTCGCAAAATGTTCTGATTGCAATTCTCTATGAAAAGTTTTCATATTGAGAATGATTCCGAAATAGC
Source organism: Pholcus phalangioides (assembly GCF_987345545.1). Classification (NCBI taxonomy): domain Eukaryota; kingdom Metazoa; phylum Arthropoda; class Arachnida; order Araneae; family Pholcidae; genus Pholcus; species Pholcus phalangioides. Next base: position 94,654,462 of record NW_028301608.1, on the reverse strand, counting down.
TGGAAGAAGTATTTTTTGACTGCCTGAAGATCTGTTATTTATGAGAATGAGCAGTATACAATTGCCAGAAATAACAATAACTTTTCCCCTCTCATTTAAAACATTTTGATCTAGCTTTCTCGACCATCTCTCACTTGAAAATTTCAGAAATCATTCACATCTGTGGCCACAGGTTGAATTTTCAGATTCCACACAGCAGAAGGAATGCCTACCCAAAGATGTGAATTAAGAGGGAATCTTTGATACATATCAATCAACAAACAAAATGCAGAAACAAAAAATTTTTTAAAAATATGAGTAGTAATGTAAAATTTTTCAAACTAAACAACACATGGACAACTTCTGATAGTGCGGTATAAATCATAGTCGACTTAAACGGATTTGTTCATGTGCCAAGTTTTTTCTCCCATTACATTTAGTATTATGCCAATAATGGGAAAAATATATCTTAAATTATCAAGGTTGCACTGTACAATATCTCTTCATGGATAGATGTCTCTTAAATGGCCCAGTAATTCAACATATGCCAAGTTTCATGAGGTTTTCAACATTTACTTAATAATTGTTGTCAGAGTTACAATAGTCTGAGTGTTAACTTATTTAATTGTCACTTTCCACTTTTTGGTGCCTGGAAAATATCTGTGGACTATGAAAGTCACAGATAAGTACGAATGATATCTGAAATTTTTCAGCGAGAGATGGTTGAATAAGCTAAGAAATGAAATATATATATATATATATATATATATATATATATATATATTAACATTTTTGTAACTTTCGGCAATCACGCTGCCGAAATCCATTCCCCATAATTCATACTTTTCATAGAAAATTATCTGCAAATTTTTTTATTTATAGATGACTAGCTGATACCTGAGGCTTCACTCACGTAGATTTGGTTATCTTAAAACTCCCTCTTAAGACAACTTCTGGGGTTTAATTTTGAAAAATTCCTTTTTAACGAATCTCTACATTATAAAAAAAACTGACCAAATTTCATGTTTATAGCTTCAGCGGTTTCAACTCGGTGATAATGAATCATCATCACCTATATATATATATATATATATATATATATATATATATATATATAAACTAGGGGGGCTCTGGCCCCTTTTAGTGGCCAACCCCTTTTTTTCCTCTTCACACCATATCTTGTTTATTTCGTCCCACTTCATCAGCTTGCTATGGAAAGGGACACGTGAAAGCACCACCTTACTGAAGAAGCGAACTTTACAACAATAAAACAACAAAAAAAACAAATGTGATTCATCAAGTACCACCAGAAAACTTGCCCATGGGGGTCCCCAGACTCCAATTCGCTGAATTTTAGTGGGGCCCAGACCGGATTTATCTCGGGCTACCAATGTGTTGCAAATTTTACAATGTTAAACAAAAACCAATGAGATTCATCAAGGGACACCCGAAATGAAACCTGTGAACATTCTATGGGGCCCTGACCTGGAGGCTTGTCGGATATCTCCTCAGCGGGGGGCCATGAAAATTTTAAATTATCAATTTTACAACAAATGAAATCCAGGGCACCACATCCAGTAACAGGGACCCAGATTTTTAGTGGGGAACCCAGACTGGATTTATCTTGGGCTTCCACTGTTGCAAATTTTACAATGTTAAACAGAAAAGAATGATATTCACTGAGGGACCCCAAAATGAAACCTGTAAACATGGGGCCCCGACTTGGAAGCTTGTCTGTCATCCCCCGCTTCGAGTGCCATGAAAATTTTTCATTTGTATTCATCTTACCAACGAATAAAATCCAGGGCCCCAACCAATGACCCGGGACACCAATTCGCATACTTTTAATGGGGTCCTCAGATTGGCTTTATTTCGGGCTACTGATGTTGCAAATTTTACGATGTGAAATAACAGAAAAGAATGAGATTCATCCAGGGCCCCCAAAATGGAAGGGGTCCCTGACTCGGAAGCTTGTCGGACATCCTCCTGTGAGTGCCACGGCAAATGTTCATTTGTATTCATTTTACCAATGAATAAAATCCAGGGTACCCTCAATCACCCGTGACCGAATTCGCAAATTTTATGGGGCCCCCAGACTGGACATATCTTGGGCTTCCGCCATCGCAAATTTTTCAATGTTAAAGCAGCAAGAAAACAACAAGATCCATCAAGGGTCCCTGGAAATGAAATCTTTCAACTTCCCCATGAAGGTATATGTGTAATCCCCCCGGGTACCCCGACCTGTGTTGTTGGGCTGGTGTTATTTGTATATTATACATCTACATAC